>NC_034201.2:4605375-4760375 GCF_002021735.2 Oncorhynchus kisutch | reverse complement strand
CACACAAGCTCACACACAGACATGGAATGTGGTTTCAAATGAACCCTTTACTGCGTGACTCCTAACAATGATCCCCCCCCTCAGGATGTTGGCAAATCAATCCAGAATTCTGGGGGCGGCAGGTAGCTTAGTGGTTAGAGTGTTGGGCCAGTCACCAAAAGTTTGCTAGATCGAATCCCCGAGCTGACAAGATAAATATCTGCTGTTCTGCCACTGAGCAAGGCAGTTAACCCACTGTTCCTAGGCCATCATTGTACATAAGAATTTGTTCTTGACTGACTTGCCTGGTTAAAATTTTAAAAATCACTGTGGGAAATGTCTAACAAGACCTCTAGTCTATACAATTATCCCTTCATCCACCACCAAAATGAACTATCACTGATCTTCTGTCATTATCAGTGGTGTGCAAATAGAATGTGACGTTGGTAATTATAATGTGCCATTATACCAACATTTGTTAATCCCCTCCATATTTGAACACACAATTCCAGAAACTAAAGGTATACCTTCCTTCCAGAGAACATTCTGGTGTGTGTTGAGAGTCAAATACATGTCCCTGAATTTCAAAATAAAAGGTCATGGTAAAATGTATTTTTATGTAGCATTGGTTTAGTTCCACATTGTGGGTTTAATTTAATTCAATCCTCATTGTTACCAAAGAATGAAGGGAGTTGTGTAATTTCATTACAACCTTGTCTTTATTTACAATACCCATATATTTTTTATATTTGGCAGAATGCCTTTTATTAGGCACTACAACAAACAAACATCAATAAGCAGAAAGAAAACATCACTCAGTTATACTGCTACGGTGCCTTGAGTGCAAACATTCCAACGGATTCCATACTTGCTCAAATCTAATATATATTTTATTGTACAATAATGTGACTGTCACTTTCAGTGTAATCAGCAGCTCTGCACTCAACAGACACCTAGTTACATTCTGGTCTTGCGGGTTGGTAAAACTGAGCAAAATCAAAGAAATACTGCAGAACGAGACCTTTTATCCAAAGGATTTGTTCAACTTGCATCAAAACGGCCTTCTAGTCAACTACAAACCCACTGACAAGTAAGGGTATCCCCACAGTCCATCTGAAAGTCCCTTATCTACAGCCTAACACCAGTAGCACATGACAAAACTTCAACAAGTGACTGCACTCACTGTAGCCTCATTCCCAAATCTCTTTGTGCTATGTAGCCATAATGTATAACTGACAGCAACCATATGCAATACAAACATCTGGGTGCAGGCTGTTGAGAAGCAGAACTGTTGAGAGGTAGAACAAGATACCAACAAACTTAATGAAACAGTTCAACACATAACAATATCCTTTATGTATGCATTTCCATCATCAAATCTAAACATTCCTATCTATTACACAGAGATGTAGACTTATCAAACCATATACAGTTGAAGTCAGAAGATAACATACATGAGTCATTAAAACTCATTTTCAACCACTCCACAAATGTCTAAACAAACTATAGTTTTGGCAAGTCGGTAGGACTTGGACATCTACTTTGTGGATGACAAGTCATTTTTCCAACAATTGTTGACAGATTATTTCACTTATAACTCACTGTATCACAATTCCAGTGGGTCATAAGTGTACATACACTAAGTTGACTGTGCCTTTAAACAGCTTGGAAAATTCGAGCAAATTATGTCACGACTTTAGAAGCTTCTGATAGGCTAATTGACATAATTTGAGTCAATTGGAGGTGTACCTGTAGATGAAGTTCAAGGCCTTCCTTCAAACTCAGTGCCTCTTTGCTTGACATCATGGAAAAATCTAAATAAATCAGCTAAGACTTCAGAAAAACAATTGTGGACCTCCACAAGTCTGGTTCATTATTGGGAGCAATTTCCAAATGCCTGAAGGTACCAAGGTATGAAGGTATGCAAGTATAAACACCACGGGACCATGCAGCCGTCATGCCGCTCAGGAAGGTGTTCTGTCTCCTAGAGATGAACGTACTTTGGTGCGAAAAGTGCAAATCAATCCCAGAACAACAGCAAAGGACCCTGTGAAGATGCTGGAGGAAACGGGCACAAAAGTATCTATATCCACAGAAAAACTAGTCCTATATCAACATAACCTGAAAGGCTGCTCAGCAAGGAAGAAACCACTGCTGAAAAAACGCCATAAAAAAGCCAGACTACGGTTTGCAACGTACATAGGGACAAAGATAGTACTTTTTGGAGAAATGTTCTCTGGTCTGGCCATAATGACCATCTTTATGTTTGGAGGAAAAAGTGGGGAGGCTTGCAAGCCGAAGAACACCATCCCAACCGTGAAGCACGGGAGTGGCAGCATCATGTTGTGGGGGTGCTTTGCTGCAGGAGGGACTGGTGCAATTCACAAAAAAGATGGCATCATGGTAGGAAAGTTATGTGAATATATTGAAGAAACATCTCAAGACATCAGTTAAAGCTTGGTCGCAAATGGGTCTTCCAAATTGACAATGACCCCAAGCATACTTCCAAAGTTGTGGCAAAATGGCTTAAGGACAACAAAGTAAAGGTATTAGAGTGGCCATGACAAAGCCCTGAGCTCAATCCTATAGAAAATTTGTGGGCAGAACTGAAAAAGCGTGTGCGAGCAAGGAGGCCTTTACAAACCTGACTCGGTTACAACAGCTCTGTCAGGAGGAATGGGCCAAAATTCACCCAACTTATTGTGGGAAGCTTGTGGAAGGCTACCCAAAATATTTGACCCAAGTTAAATTGTTTAAAAGGCAATGCAACCACATACTAATTGAGTGTATGTAAACTTCTGACTTCAACTGTATGGATACTGAGGCAGTTAAAATAATAGGGAAAGCGGAAGAAAAGCATTCAAAACCTTCCTAAAATGGTTTAATCTGAATTTATTAGATTTCAGCATAGAGCAATGGTGGCTTGTCTTACAATAACTCAAATAGTAATCAATAAATTTGCTAAACTTCTGTTCATTAATATAGTGTTAAGATAACATTCTTTCAGTACAGTAACAAAAACAGTTGTGTCCCAACATTTTACTTTAATGTTACCTTTTACAAAATATAGTTTCACTTTTAATTTGTTTGGAAATTGTTATATTTATTGAAATAAAAGATGGGTAGGTAGGAGAGTGTTATACTCAATTCAGCCAGTGTTATATTGAGGCATTCTGGGTATCTGGAGGGGTTTGGCGGTAGGGTTGTCCAAATAGTTTAGAGCTTCTTTGATGCAGCCATCCCAATGAGTGCAGCCAATCCAGCGACGCCAAGGCCGACTCCTCCAACTATCCCTCCAACTATCGCCATGCCGACCAAACCATCTGGGGAGACAAACAAACGTTTTTGGCCTAATATATAGCTACAGTTGAAGTCGGAAGTTTACATGCACTTAGGTTGCAGTCATTAAAACACAATTTTCAATCACTCCACAACATTTTTTGCTAACAAACTATAGTTTGGCAAGTCGGTTAGAACATCTACCTTGTGCATGACAAGTAATTTTTACAAACAGATTATTTCACTGTATCAGCAGTTTACATACAGTAAGTTGATTGTGCCTTTAATGCTTTTGGGATAGGGGTCAGCATTTTCACTTTTGGATGAATAGCGTGCCCAGAGTGAACTGCCTCCTACTCTGTCCCAGATGCTAACATATGCATATTATTATTGGTATTGGATAGAAAACACTCTGAAGTGGGACATCTGAGGTTTGTAGTTTGTCAAAGCTTGGCCTACCGAATACACATTGAAATATGGATGAGGTTGCACTTCCTACGGCTTCCACTAGATGTCAACCGTCTTTAGAAACTTGATTGAGGATTCTACTATAAAGGAGGGGCTCATGAGACCTCTTTGAGTCAGTGGTCTGGCAGAGGGCCTTGGTCTCATGACGCGATACCGACAGAGTTACCAGAGTTCCAGTGCTTTTCTTCAGACAAAGGAATTCTCCGGTTGGAACATTATTGATGTTTTATGTTAAAAACATCCTAAAGAGTGATTCCATATCGTTTGACATGTTTCTAAAGGACTGTAACGAGTTTGTCTGGACGAAGTGCCTGCGCCTCATGAAGATGGATTACTGGGCTGAACACGCTAACAACAAGTGGCTATTTGGACATAAATGAAGAAACCTTTTGGAACAAATCAGTCATTTGTCGAACTGGGATTCCTGGGAGTGCCTTCTGATGAAGATCATCAAAGGTAAGTGAATATTTATGGTGTAATTTCTAACTTTTGTTGACTCCAAAATGGCGGATATTCCTCTGGCTGTTTTGGGTTCTTAGCGCCGTTCTCAGATTATACTTTTCTTTTTTTTTTTTTTTATCTGACACAGCGGTTGCATTAAGGAGAAGTCTATCTTTAATTATGTGAATACCACTAGTATCTTTTATCAATGTTTATTATTAGTATTTCTGCAAAATCACTGGATGTTTTGGAATCAAAACATTACTGCACGTAAGGCGCCAATGTAAACTGAGATTTTTGGATATAAATATGCACATTATCGAACAAAAAATACATGTATTGTGTAACATGATGTCCTAGGAGTGTCATCGGATGAAGATCATCAAAGGCTAGTGATTAATTTGATCTATATTTCTGCTTTTTGTGACACCTCTCTTTGGCTGGAAAAATGGATGTGTGTTTTTTGACTTGGCTATGACCTAACATGCGTTGTGCTTTCGCTGAAAAGCATTTTTGAAATCGGACAAGATGGGTAGATTAACAAGATGTTTATCTTTCATTTGCTATATTGGACTTGTTAATGTGTGAAAGTTACATATTTTTAAAAAATATTTCTGAATTTCGCACGCTGCCTTTTCAGCGGAATGTTGTGGAGGGGTTCTGCTAGCGGAACGCCTGCCCTAGAAAGGTTAAACAGCTTGAAAAATTCCAGAAAATTATGTCACTGCTTTAGAAGCTTCTGATAGGCTAATTGACATCATTTGAGTCATTTGGAGGTGTACCTGTGGCCGTAGTTCAAGGCCTACCTTCAAACTCAGTGACTCTTTGCTTGACATCATGGGAAAATCAAAAGAAATCAGCCAAGACCTCAGGAAAAAAATTACCTGAAAGGCTGCTCAGCAAGGAAGAAGCCACTGCTCCAAAACCGCCATAAAAAATGCCAGACTACAGTTTGCACCTGCACATGGGGACAAAGATCGTACTTTTTGGAGAAATGTCCTCTGGTCTGATGAAACAAAAATAGAACTGCTTGGTCATAATGAGCATAGTTATTTTGGGAGGAAAAGGGCAGGGGCTTGCAAGCCAAACAACACCATCCCAACCGTGAAGCACAGGGGTGGCAGCATCATGTTGTGGGGGTGCTTTGCTGCAGGAGGGACTGGTGCAATTCAGAAAATAGATGGCATCATGAGACAGGAAATTATGTGGATATATTGAAGCAACATCTCAAGACATCAGTCAGGAAGTTAAAGCTTGGTCGCAAATCGGTCTTCCAAACAGACAATGACCCCAAGCATACTTACAAAGTTGTGGCAAAATGGCTTAAGGACAACAAAGTCAAGGTATTGGAGTGGCCATGACAAAACTCTGACCTCAATCCTATAGAAGATTTGTGGGCAGAACTGAAAAAGTGTGTGCGAGCAAGGAGGCCTACAATCCGGACTCAGTTACACCAGCTCTGTCAGGAGGAATGGGCCAAAATTCACCCAACTTATTGTGCGAAGCTTGTGGAAGGTTACCAGAAACGCTTGACCCAAGATATGCAATTCAAAGGCAATGCTACCAAATACTAATTGAGTGTATGTAAACTTCTGACCCACTGGGAATGTGAAATCACTCTCTCTACTATTATTTTGATATTTCACATTCTTAAAATAAAGTGGTGATCCTAACTGACCTAAGACAGGGAATTTTTACTAGGATTAAATGTCAGGAATTGTGAAAAACTGAGTTTAAATGTATTTGGCTAAGGTGTATGTAAAATTTGACTTCAACTGTACATTCAAGTAAGCCAATGCCTGTAGAGTATCTATCAAGTTTCATACTTACACATTTTTAAAGCGTAAAATGTATGTTAAACTACACCAGGTGTTCGAACACATGGTTGTTTTGACTGTAGACTTAAATTGTACCTACTGCTATGCATATAACATTGAAGATTAATCTTCAATACCAAATATTGCTGATGGATGTGTGGGACACAATCAGTAAACTGATTGACCACTCTACCCTACCCTGGTTGCCAGTCTGTTTCTGCTTTCTTGTCAACTCTTCATAGAATTGTCATGTTTGGCATGACAATGATTTACAAGGAGTTGGCATGATAACACAGACTGGTACTCAGACTAACCCTGACCTCACCTTTCCTCATGGCCTTCACTATGAGCTTCTCCAGATCCAGAGCTTGCGTGTTCCCTGGTT
The DNA here is from genome assembly GCF_002021735.2 of Oncorhynchus kisutch. NCBI lineage: Eukaryota > Metazoa > Chordata > Actinopteri > Salmoniformes > Salmonidae > Oncorhynchus > Oncorhynchus kisutch. Next base: position 4,754,006 of record NC_034201.2, on the reverse strand, counting down.
CATTCTTCAGGAGGATCCGGATGCTTTTCAGGCCCCTCTCATACTCCTGTGGCGTGACATCAGGGATGGACATTAAGGGTTGCCTTATTGCCTGGGGCAAGTACACTGAACATGCTTCGAGGTTACCCCATTGGGTAGATGATATAAACAACCAAACGGATAATAATTGTAGTAGTCTAAAACTGGTCTTTCTGGTTCCTCCCCATCGTTTTCATTGAAAGACATCCAATTTATGGCAGTAGGGAAAGTTGAGGCTGCTCTGGTAATGTTTTTACTGATAACAACCAAAAAGACAAAGAATTCCAGCACTGATCTTTCTGATTCCTCCCCTGTAGGGGAAAAGGCAGGCAATGTATTTTAGCATGTAAATAGCTATTTTACATTTTCAGACAAGTGATCATAATCTTTGGGAAACCAAAAAACACTCCCAAGTGCCTTTCAGACTTTAACATCAATCCCTGGACATGGTCAAATTAAGACATAATTGTATTGCATGCACCAATCAAATGTATTTGTGAAGCCTACATCAGCAGTTGACACCAAGTGCTTTGCTGTAACCCAGCCTAGACCCCCAACAGCAAGTAGAAGGACAGTTGCAAGGGTAAAAACTACATTCACAGCACCTTCAGTTTGTAGTTTCCAATAGCCAGGTAAAACAAGTAGTCCCTCTGGTCATCCTTGGTCCCCTTGTGAACCAGCTCTGTGGGGACAGAAGAAAAAAACATTAGCATCTCTGTTCACTTTAAATGGTGGGGGTGTAATGTTAGTAGCCTGGTCCCATATCTGTTTGTGCCATCTGTTTGGCATTGACATCGATCATAACAGTCGGGTATATGCACAATCATATATGTGACTAAGCTAATGAGTCGGTGTCCAGTTGATGTTTTACCACCCAGCAGAACGATGCCCTTATTGATGTCATCCGGGAAATTGCTCCTGATCAGACACCAGGCATACTCAAACTTTGTGTCTTTGGTCAAATCCCCTTTAGCCAACTCCGTAGAATACTTCTTCTCAAATTTCTGCAAAAAATAAATGTCCAGCAATAAAGGCTGATGGTGAATGATGCAATGACGGCTATTAAAATTACAATGATGGTTGAGCTTATGACACGTTCTCTTAGCTAGCTAGAGTTTCGTATTGTCGCTCACATGTGATTCATTAGTTATCTCCAAAAACATGGCTAGCTTGCTTGCGAATAATGCTATCCAGAACCAATGTATAACATAACTTGAATATCCAAACAACAACGACAGGCTAGTTAACGTCAATTAGAAGCTACAGTAACATTAACTAGCTAACGTTACTGTAACTAGTTCTACTGAATTGGCCTCGATATTTCCAATAAATGATAAGGCCAAATTAAACGTTCAATGTCAGCTCGGTCAAATCGCCAACGAAGCCATGTAGGAGGGAATAAAACTTACCAAGAGATCCTCTGGTGAAATAACATCACAGACGACAGCCTCCATGTTTCCGGATGAAGTAACAAGGGTGTATTCATTACGCCAATTCTGTTGCAAAAGTTTAGCAAAATAAACCATTTACTCAAAACGCTCTTCAAAGTGGGTTCTTAAAAGGAAGTTTATAGCTAGTCATTTTATGTGTATGGTTTCCACACGTTGCTTTTCCAATCTGAATAGTCCGAAGTTTTTGGCACAAGCGGCGCATAAATGATAGATTCTTCCATGTGAAGTCCGCAGGGTTCCTTCCAACTTCTTCCAGTTGCTTATTTTTTTAGGAGAGACAGGACTGAACAACAACTTCAGTTTAATAATAAAATAGAGTTGTTTGGAGTAAACGGTTTCTGTTACAAAACGCTTAACAGACGAAGCGTTTACCAACAGAAAAGCGTAATGAATACACCCCCGCATTTTGGGGAAAACGTGTCATTCAGTACAAACCATTCCGCAACGTAGCAAACGTTCAAGCGAATTGAACGCGCATGTGACGTTTTTTGCAAATTCTGTGACATCGAGGGCCATTGACCAATCTCAACTCACTATATCTTCCATCACCTACAAGATTGGATGGCTAGCACCATTTAGCGCGTTACTAGAAATGACGGCCTCCTCCATTGGAGGAGAAGTTCAGAGGGGAGGGACCTTTGGCTTTCTCTTCCAATTGGGTTTGAGAATGATTCAAGGAGAATGCAATTGTGATTGTATTATGTTTTCTTTTTTGGGGGGGGGGGTCGTAATTTTTTCTATTTTTTTTGCCACAATAATAACAGTATTACACATCAATACAGGCACATTCCTGTGAATACAATACATAAAATAATAGAACACCAGGCTGCAATTGAGATCTCCCCAAAGTGTAAATCCTGTCAGACCAATGGTTGCGCCCACGTTATCCGCTGTGTCATCGACTGACAGACTGCTGTAACAGATGATGTGGTTTGCTCATACTTAAAATACCAATCAAGGCGTTGTAAAATCTGGGTGGCGTCATCAACGCCCTTGTTATTCCACCTGGCACATGAAGCTGAAAATTAACTCTTTGTTTCCCTTTTGCATTACAATCTTTGAAGGAAATTGCTACAACAACATTGCTATAATTACTATTAGTGGGGAAGTCTTGACTGTAATATCGCTTAAAAACGGTAGATACATAGCCTATGCAATTAGGCTAATTGTTGATTCACCTGCCAGGTGTGTGGTCCTCACCCAGTCAAAATGGCAGCTGATAAGACAATGGCAGCTGATACAACAAACAAAAAAATAATTTTGGAATTATACATTAACTTTACAAATGCACAAGAACCTTGTTTATGGAATCACAATTATGAACGATGAAAAAGTTATCTGGTGAGCTGCTTTGTTTGTTTGTTTTAATTATATTGGGCCTACGATTGTAAAAATAAAATAAAAAATGTCCAAAGAGTTGGAGTGTAGTTGGTATATTGCATGGGTTTATTCATTACGGAAACCGTTTGTTTATTAAGAACCAAACTAAAGAAAACGGACCTAACTAGTTTCTGTTGGACAAATAGGTTTTTCCCAATTTTGTTTGCATCAGTTTAAGAAATGTTTTGCAACAATCGGTGGAACGAATACACCCCAGAGCAAATAAAACATGGAGGGACTTACTGAATTTGTACAATAGAAACTCTTGTTTGCTTTTCTTTTTTTTGTCTATTTTAAAATGGTTTGTTGCAAAATATTTTGCAACAGAATCACCTTAATGATTTCACCTGGTGTCATGCCCAAGGAATTCATTTGTGTGCTGTGACTGACTTATTAGATTTTTTTTTTTAGTGTACTCTTGCTTTGCATACTTCCCATCTATGCTACTGACACCATACCCATTGGTAAGTTGGTATCAAACCTGCATCCCTCTAGTCTCTACTCACTTCATAACCAGTGACTACCTACAGTGTACAAAGTATATGACATCCTCTTTATTTTGTGAAGGAATGTTCAAAACTGAGTGTCAGGATCGCCACTTCTGGCTGTCAGTCAAGTCGAGCCTCCTTGGTCAGAAGTTTAGGTTTGATGTTGAAGGTGAGTGAGATACCTAGTAAGTAACTACACTTTGAAATAGTGGTGATATGTGAATGCTTCCATACATGCAGCTGTTAGACAGGAGGTAGTGTAAATCATAAAGCAGAATTCAGCCAACCTTGGCGATACTTCCTAAATGTCCGACTTTTAAGACAACACGTCTTCTAAACTTCCATGTCTAGTTGCAGGGGGTTTGTTTGAATTTGAAATGCTCCATGAAGGTATCCAACAATGTGTATGCCACCATCTTCTTTATTTCAAATCTTCAACATTGATCGAGAGTAGTGAATTTCATCCTGACATGCGGCACTTTGGGGTGGACATCCACCTGTCTCAATCAGTGAACGAAGATTTTTAAATAGTCTAAATGGCAGCGTACAATATTGTTGGATTACTTCACGGAGCAAAATATTTAACAGAACATTTTCTAAATTTAAGCTAACCCCCTGTAACTAGACATGAAAATTTAGAAGTCCAAGTTAGGACTTGAGGAAGCACCGCCAAGTAAAGTTTGGTGGTAAATTCCCCATGCTATGCTTTATGGTACATACTGTGTAACGGCTGTATGGAACAATTCACATATCACTGCTGTTTTAAAATGTAGCTACCAAGTATGAGGCTTGTATCACATGAACAGGTCATAGAAATGACCACTGTACTCTCTAACCCCCCCCCCCCCCCGCAACCAACCAGATGGTAGTGGTGCCCACACCCTCTCAGGCCAGGGGGCTGCAGAATGTGGCTACACCATGGTGCTGGACTCCTGGGGGGACCTGGTCCTCCGTGCTTCCTACCTGGCTTGTCATGTACACAATGAGGTGATTACTACTATCAGTATCTGGAAGCCACATTTTGGGGATTCATAACGAATAGGGGGGAATCAGGGAGGAGCCTCTAAAGAACTAAGACCAACTTTTAATTGTGAGTGAGTGTTAACCTGTTTTTCTTCTAAGGGTTCCTACTGATTCAAGTGTGAACAAAATTATCATGTGTGCCTGAGTCAGTTTCTACATTTAGCATTTTCGTTATACCTCCTGCTATATTATGTTCTTCAGAAAGACACTGCTTTCCGATTGCTGGTGTGGTTTGTGAACAGAGATGTTGACGGTGAGGATATGTCCTACCCTCTCCAGCTGACCTGCCCTTTACACCAGCCATGGAATCCCCGGGAGATAGTCTGTGAAGAGAACTATATGGAGGTCATGGAACCTTTTAACTGAGCTATATGTGACTGACTGTACCTTTTTGATGTATTATCGTTTGACATGATTTACTCAATATTCATTAGGAAAGAATGTATTTGCATACCGTTGTTCAATTCTTTATTTTCCAATATTAGGTGTCTGCCATAAAGCAGGTCCCTCCTGCCAACCACAAGGGACTGGAATGGATGACACCACCACCTGTGGTGCATATTTCATTTTGCACAGAGAGGCCAACAAGAGGGCCATTCATGATTCCAAGTGCTTTCCACTGTGATCAAATACACATCTTGTAGATGTATATTTGATCTGTTGGTCAAAATAAAATTCAATTCAATAGTGTTTTGTTGTTCCCCATATCTACCTAATTTTAATGCCTTTGAATTCTTGATTAATACCTTGTAATCTCTCTCCAGTGGTCGGAGGAGGGTCTGAGGGAGTGGCGTGTGGTGTTCCGGGTGCCAGGTGACCAGCAGGGGAGTGATGGGAGACCCTCTATGAAAGAGAAGACCCTGCCTGTAGAGATGGCCCATCTCCTGGGCTACCACATCAACACCACAGAGACGCGTGTTCTGCTGCGCTGTGCCTATGGCTCCCGCCTCGCCTACATCCTACAGGTCAGACTGCAGAGCCAGGGCTGTAGATCTGTTTCCATTGGTATATCAATACTGCTTTAGGTCAGTTTGCTTTGCTCTATTTCCTATGGATTACTGGTCAGATTCACCAATACCCTTTTCACGCTGTCGGGATAACCTACAATGTCCTCTCCAATGCAGTTCCAACAACTGTCCAGTACAGCTTGACTCAGTTCTGCTTGGCTAAGTAATGTGGAACCTTTTCTAACTATTTCAGGAGAAAGGTATCGAGGTGGAGGTGGTCAGTGCCACCATTCTTTACAAACATCACTGGACACTTCTAAGAGTGGACGCCTCGGTTGCTTGTACCACAAGTAATCTCTTTTGATCATTGGAAAATAGACGGTTTATAACTGAATTTCATTCATGTAATTGAATGCATGATATGTGAACATGACTCCATTTGCCTCTAACCTGGTCCCAGATCTGATTGTGTGGTCTTGCCAACATAGTTGAAGTCGGAAGTTTACATACACTTAAGTTGGCCTCATTAAAACAAATTTTTCAATCCCTCCACAAATTTCTTGTTAACAAACTATAGTTTTGGCAAATCGGTTAGGATATCTATCTACTTTGTGCATGACACAAGTAGTATTTCCAACAATTGTTTACAGACACATTATTTCACTTGTAATTCACTATCACAATTCCAGTGGGTCAAAAGTTTACATACAGTTGACTGTGCCTTTTAACCGCTTGGAAAATTCCAGAAAATTATGTCATGGCTTTAGAAGTTTCTGATAGGCTAATTGACATCATTTGAGTCAGTTGGAGGTGTACCTGTGGATGTATTTCAAGGCCTACCTTCAAACTCAGTGCATCTTTGCTTGACATCATGGGAAAATCAAAAGAAATCAGCCAAGACTTCAGAAAAATAATTGTAGACCTCCAAGTCTGGTTCATCCTTGGGAGCAATTTCCAAATGCCTGAAAGTACCACATTCATCTGTACAAACAATAGTATGCAAGAGTAAACACCATGGGACCATGCAGCCGTCATACCGCAAGGGAATGAGACGCATTCTGTCTCCTAGAAATGAATGTACTTTGGTGCGAAAAGTGCAAATCAATCCCAGAACAACCGCAAAGGACCTTTTGAAATGCTAGAGGAAACGGATACAAAAGTATATCTACAGTAAAACGAGTCCAATATCAACATAACCTGAAAGGCTGCTCAGCAAGGAAGAAGCCACTGCTCCAAAACCGCCATAAAAAAGCCAGACTACGGTTTGCACCTGCACATGGGGACAAAGATTGTACTTTTGGAGAAATGTCCTCTGGTCTGATGAAACAAAAATAGAACTGTTTGGTCATAATGATCATTGTTATGTTTGGAGGAAAAGGGGAGGGGCTTGCAAGCTGAAGAACACCATCCCAACTGTGATGCACGGGGATGGCAGCATGTTGTGGGGGTGCTTTGCTACAGGAGGGACTGGTGCACTTCACAAAATAGATGGCATCATGAGGGTGGAAAATTGTGGATATATTGAAGCAACATCTCAAGACATGGTTGGTTGCAAACGGGTCTTTCAAATGGACAATGACCCCAAGCATACTTACAAAGTTGTGGAAAAATAGCTTAAGGACAACAAAGTCAAGGTATTTGAGAGGCCATCACACAGCCCTGACCTTATTCCTATAGAAAATCCGTGGGCAGAACTGAAAAAGTGTGCGCGCATGGAGGCCTACAAACCTGACTGTTACACCAGCTCTGTCAGGAGGAAATGGGCCAAAATTCACCCAACTTATTGTGAGAAAGTTGTGGAAGGCTACCTGAGAAATTTCACCCAAGTCTAACCATTTAAAGGCAATTCTACCAAATACTAATTGTGTATGTAATCTTCTGACCCACTGGGAATGTGATGAAAGATATTAAAGCTGGAATAAATATTTCTCTATTCTGAAATTTCACATTCTTAAAATAATAAAATAAATAAAATGGTGATCCTAACTGACAGGGAATTTTTACTAGGATTAATTGTCAGGAATTGTGAAACTGAGTTTAAATTTATTTGGCTAAGGTGTATGTAAACTTCCAACTTCTACTGTATATGGTCATTGTAACTCCAAACACACCTGCCCATATCCATAACAGTTGGCAAAACCGCATAAACTGTTCTGGGATCAGGTCTAATTTGCCTCTACAGCAGTTTCAGTACCTTTTTAGTACCTTACCCCCCTCCAGACAAGGCCTCCATGGATGGGAAGCACATTCTGTGGAGGTTCCCCAAGTTGCTGTCCACCCTGGTGCAGCCCCCCTTCAGAGACAAGGGCCTGACGGTGGGAGTGGAGGGACGCTACCTGAGTGACTGTGTGGCCCGTCAGCGAGGATATGACATACAGGAACAGGATGGAGCTGTGGAGATCAGGATTCCATTTGGTGCAGAAGGCGGCTACATCAAGGTATTACAGACAAAGGAGATGGAGCTTTAATTTCACAGTTTTTGGTTCTTATCACAGTTTTAATCATGAGCTGTACTTAGTTAATTTCCTTACAAATACAGGTGGTATGTCAGTGAAGTATTGATTATTTTATTACTATAAATTGTATCAACTATTTTAGTGAAGACATGGGTGGCTTGATATGAAGTGTGAGCAGGTGACATGCACAACTGACAAATGTTTCTGTGGAGTCCAATTTTGTGGGGAATAAAGCACCAGACGCAGCATATGTACAATGCCCCAGCCTCTCCTTTCTTTCATTTGTCTCCTTGATGCTGCAGCTTCATTCTGCTTTTCATAATGCCATTGATTGCTTTATGTTGCCTTAACCTTCACTCTCTCCCTCAGAGCCAGGTGGTGGATGGCCAGTACTCCCAGTCCTATTTCATTGACCTGTTCTACATGCACCAGTGGGAGGATTCTCAGTCGGCTCACACTGAATACCGCTCCTTTAGACCCCTTTCTATCATCCATCTGCCTCAGACACCAATTCTTATCAACGGCAAGTAGTCCTCATACCAGACAAATTAAAAAGAAAGTTGCATATCTCCTCTTTCTGTCGCTTTGGCCAACGTTTCACATAAGAGCCTCCAGCAGGGCAGTTTTTCCCCATACTCGGTCCTGGGGCACCCCCCTAGGTGCACATTTTGGATTTTGCCCTAGCACTACACAGCTGACTCAAGTAACCAACTAATCATCAAGCTTTGATGATTTGCATCAGCTGTGTAGTGCTAGGGCAAAACCAAAACTTGCACCGGGGGGGGGGGGGCAAGACCAAGTTTGGGGAAACTCTGCATCAGGGTGTGCTCATCCCAATTTGTGATGTCTTGCCAAATCCTATGGTCGTCGTCTGACAACATGACCATAGGATTTGGCAAGAGGGCACAAACGGATCTGGAACCAGGTTAACTTCCACCAACATGTTAATGAGAGAACATTCCATTCTGTAAGTTATGACTGTTTTTCCTCCTGCAGAAACCAATCCCTCTGAGGGACAGTTCTCTGTGTCTCTGGGCTTGTTCCCCCATGACGTGTCTCTGTCCAACATCACCGTGGGGGACCAGTCCATGGCAGAGCATCTAGGGGTTTACCTGTCACAGGTCCCCTTCCCCAATGGCACCCATGCCTACCTACTGAAGACCCCCTTCTCACACCATCTGGTCTCCCAGAAGGTGAGGGCATGTTAGTACCAGTCGGTGTGATACTAAAAACACTGAAGCAGTTCATGTATAAGATTAAGGAACAGTGAAACGGCTCTGTGTGTGTGTGTGTGTGTGTGTGTGTGTGTTCAATACTTAAGCTCTGACCTTAGTCTACATATTTTTTGCTGATATCCTCCTCTCTCTGGTCCTGTAGTATCTTGGGCAGGGGTACAGGAGGTACAGTCTGGCAGTGACCTTCACTCTTTCCATCTCCCCCCACTCTGACCTGTACCATCACCCTGCCACCGTGGAGGCTGTCCTACAGGATGTTGGTATGTATGACTCGCATGCATTCCCATACAAGCACAGCCCCTCTGAGCGTATAAGTTTAAATTAAACTCAAACGGTAGGCTTCTGTAAGGTGGCTAACACCTGAAACCATTCCCTGACTTGAGAATTATGCCTATCTATCCATCAAACCTTCCAACCCATCCATCCCTCCTTCTGTTCTCCCTCCCCTGTCCTCCAGTCCTGCCCAGAGTGGAGGGGGGGTGCTCTGATAAAGGGGTGCGTCTGCAGCTGCACTACGGAAACATGGACACCCAGTGGGAGGTGTACGTGGGGGGTCGCAGGCTGGACTGGGAGCTGGTGGAGATGGGCGACTACGCCCTGGAGACCAGACAGGACTACTTCAGTATGGTGATCCCTCTTTACGGCCTTGGCATGGCCTACGAGGTGTGGGGACTAAACCAGTTTAGCTGCTGGGTTCTATTTGTTATGGGTGGCAATGTACATTTTTGTAGTGGCTATAACAAAGTCGAATCAAAGTGGCTCTATACCCATATTTAGCCTTCATCTCTTGATCCCATCCTCTTCCTCTTTTTTGCTCTCCGTCAGGGTCTGAGTTTGCAGGGGCTGGTGGTAACTGTGAGAATGACACTGGAGGACAGAGAGACGGCCATACAGGAGCACACCTTCACCCAGCGCTGTATCTTCCTTGTGAAGGAACTACTGGGTAAAACAACCAACGCATTTACAGTACCATCCTACATGCATACATATCATGCAGTGCATTTGGAAAGTATTCAGACTCATTGACTTTTTCCACATCTTGTTACGTTAATGCCTTATTTATTTACTCCATTTTAGAATGTTTTTCCTCATCAATCTACACACAAAATGACAAAGCAAAAACAGGTTTAGACATTTTTGCAAATATGTAAATAAGGTAGTTTTTATTTTTATACAAGTATTTGGACCTGTATTTATGAGACTTGAAATTGAGCTGAGCTGCATCCTGTTTCCATTGATCGTTCTTAAGATGTTTCTACAACTTGATTGGACATGATTTGGGAAGGTACACACTTGTTTATACAAGGTCCCACAGTTAACGGTGCATGTCAGAGCAAAAACCAAGCCATGAGGTTAAAGGAATTGTCTTTAGAGCTCAGATCTAAAGCTCAGAGACACAGATCTGGGAAGGTCCCCAAGAACACAGTGGCCTCCATTTATTCTTAAATTGAAGAAGGACCAGCAAGAGTCTTCCTGCAGCACTCCACCAATCAGGCCTTTTATGGTAGAGTGGCCAGACGGAAGCCACTCCTCGGTTAAAGGTACATGACAGCCCATTTGGAGTTTGCCAAAAGGCACCTAAAGAACTGAGATCATGAAACAAGATTCTCTGGTCTGATGAAACCAAGACTGAACTATTTTGGTCTGAATGCCAAGTGTCACGTCTGGAGAAAACCTGGCACCTTTCCTGCGGTGAAGTGTGGTGGCAGCATGCTGTGGGGATGTTTTTCTGTGGCAGGAACTGGGAGACTTGTCGGGATCGAGGGAAAGATGAATGGAGCAAAGTACAGAGAGATCCTTGATGAAAACCTGCTTCAGAGCACTCAGGCCCTGAGACTGGGATGAAGGTTCACCTTCCAACAGGACAATGACCCTAAGCACATAGCCAAGACAACTCAGGAGGGGCTTTGGGAGAAGTCTCTGAATGTCCTTAAGTGGCCTGGACTTGAACCCGATCTAACATCTCTGAAAATAGCTGTGCAGCAACGCTCCCCTTCCAACCTGATAGAGCTTGAGCGGATCTGCAGAGAAGTGAGAAACTCCCCAAATACAGGTGTCAAGCTTATAGCGTCATACCCAAAACGACTCGAGACTCTAATCGCGACCAAAGGTGCTTCAAAAAAGTACTGAGTAAAGGGTCTGAATAATTATGTAAATGTTAGATATGCGTTTGTTTAATACATTTGCAATAATGTCTGAAACACTTTTTGCTTTGTCATTATTGGATATTGTGTGTAGATTGATGACGGGAAAACTATTTAATACATTTTAGAATAAGGCTGTAATGCAATGTGGAAAAATTGAATTTGTCTGAATACTTTCCGAGTGCCCTGTAGACAATACACTAAGGATTATAAACGGAGGAAGGATCTCCTCTTATAATGCCGTGACGATTTTCTTCATTTTAGGCTCAGAAGAAGCCAAATGGTATTATCCAGTTTTATATTCCGCTGTGTTTTTTTGTTTGGAATAGCAGTTACTATAGCATCATTCTACCAATAGATCCAGCCGATATTCTTTTAATAATATGGAATTCCCCTCAACCACGCCCACGAATTGGGGAAAACCAACATTATTTCCTATTGACCCCCATTGTAGAAGAGGAAACTTCATTGTTTTTTGTTTTGTTATACAGAAAAAAGCTGAGGTGTTGTTGACCTGGCTACAGTACATGTAGCCAGGTCAAAAATCCTGACCTGGGGTTGGCAATGCTCCCATGTAGGGAAATAGAGCCTACAAGAAGAGCCCTGGGGCTTCAGGCTATTTGATGTGGAAGACTGGTAAATGTGGGCATGGGGTGTCCAAGTATAAATAATTAAAATAATTGGCAACATCAAATGGTTTTGTGACGAATAAGCCATCTGATTCGACTGATGGAGTTTAATTTCTTTCTACCCATTTCATTTAAAGTACATTTAAAGTATGATTTCCAGAATTCTCTATATAATTGATTTTGGCTTCATAATATTTATATATATATATAATATTTATTTTTGTTGCGTTTAGTCACACAATTTCTCAATTTTCAGTCAGTCAAATGCTCTGCCAGACTTATTAGCCACTCCCTTTTCCCTCATCTATTTCAACAATAGTTTTTCAATTCCTCATAAATCCATGGAGTCTTAACAGTTAGTTTCTTAACAGGTGCATGTTTATCAATATTTGGAAGAAGCAATTTCATATTTAGCAAGTGCAGCATCTCTTGCTTTCCTGGATAACAGCAACTATATTGTGATCACTGCATCCAATGGGTACGGATACAGCTTTAGAACCAAGTTCTACAGTATTAGTACAAATCTGATCAATGCATGTGGATGATCTTGTTCCTGTAGTGTTTGTAAACACCCTGGTATGTTGATTTAATAACCTGAACCAGATTACAAGCACTGATTACACATGGGGTGAACAGCTGCAGTGATTGTTCTCTATCCAATAGCATAGACCGTGAGACAGACCTGCACAGCAGCTACAACTTTGTTTACATACAGTTTTGGAAAAACACAATGCTATTTCACAGTAAAACAAATTGACAACAGAATTTCAGCATGCTTATAGGGAAGGACACTCAACAAGCACTCAAATTACTTTATTTTACCTTTTATTTAACTAGGCAAGTCAGTTAAGAACAAATTCTTATTTTCAATGACTGCCACCAACTCAAAGTGGGTTAACTGCCTGTTCAGGGGCAGAACAAGAGATGTGTACCTTGTCAGCTCAGGGATTTGAACTTGCAACCTTCCGGTTACTAGTCCAACGCTCTAACCACTAGGCTACCCTGCCGCCCCGATGATTGGCTGAGAGAAATTGAAATTGTCTTGTTAGACTTCAGAGCAGCTTTTGACATTATTGATCATAGTCTGACAAACGTATGTGTTTTGGCTTTACACCCCCTGCTGTAATGTGGATGAAGTTACTTTTCTAATAGAACACAGAGGGTGTTCTTTTAATTGAAGCCTCTCAAATATAATCAGGAATTTCCCAGGGTAGCTATTTAGGCCCCGTGCTTTTTTCAATTTTTACTAATGACATGACTTTGAGTAAAGCCCAGAGTGTCTATGTATGCGGATGACTCAACATGTCAGCGACTGAAATAACTGCAACACTCAACAAAGAGCTGCAGCTAGTTTCAGAGTTGGTGGCAAGAAATAAGTTGGCCTTAAATATTTCTAAAACTAAAAGCATTGTATTTGGAACAAAACACTCACTAAACCCTAGCCTCATCCAAATATTTTAATAAATAATATGGAAGTTGAGATGACTAAATTGCTTGGAGTAACCCTAGATTGTAAACTGTCATGGTCAAAACATATTGATGCAGTAGTAGCTAAGATGGGGAAAAGTTTGTCTATAATAAAGCGATCTTAACAACACTATCAACAAAGCAGGTCCTACAGGCCCTAGTTTTGTCGCACCTTGACGACTGTTCAGTCATGTGGTCAGGTGCCACAAAAAAGGACTTAGGAAAATTGCAATTGGCTCAGAACAGGGCAGCACGGCTGGCCCTTGGATGTACACAAAGAGCTAATCAATTTTATTCATTCTACCAACAACCAAATATATCTGCTTATTTTTCTAAATTGCTCATTAAATCTGGTTGGGGGTCATTGATGGACAGCAATATTTAAACTGGATTTTTTTTTAAATGCAGATTTAAGTCAGGACTAGCCACTCGAACATTCATCACCTTTTGGAAAGCCATTCTGGTGTCTTTTGCATGAAAACATTCAATTGTCCCACAGAGAAATAAAACCCTAAACCCAGGGTTAGGTTTTCAGAAGACTGAGGTGGGGTTTCCTCTAACTTTTTACCTAGGCTTTGCTCCTTTTGATATTTCATGGATGCCAAAGGAAGCCTAGCTTCCCCAAATATTTGACCAATAGAAACATTTAAATTATACAATTTATTTTTCTTCTCTGTTTTCATAATTTTCCTTCAATTCACAAGTGACTGAATCTCACCGGAGCGAGGGGAAACGGCGCCCGTCTGTCTCAGTATGTATAGCCCATGTATCTGTTGTTGTCTGGACCCAACTACTATGACATGTAGCCAATCAGTGCTGAGCTCAACTGTAGGTTGCCCCCCCCCGGCTTGCTTGCTAAATCATCCCTTTCCTAAACCATGGATTTGGATTTGTGGTTTTCAGTTAATTATCTGTACAGGCCAATGATTAAGGCAGCGATTCCAATCTAACCATAAATTCTTATATTGTGCCACTGGCCTGAGACGATTGGAGTTCAATTTGAAGCCTAGTAAGCTCCCTTTAACTAGCTAGCTAACTTAGCTGATTCTTTGTTGCCCATGCGATGAAGTTAGGCTAGCAAGCATTTTAGCTAGGTAGCCTATGACAACAAAAAACAAAAGTGTACTGTATGACAAAGCCATAGACTGTTTTGCCAACATGAAAGAGAGGAGGATGGCAAAAATTAGGTTGAATCAACTTGAATTTTTTACTTGCGCCGCACACACACAGAAGGAAATCGGTACCATGAACAGCAACATGATATTTAGGAACATTGATTGGACTAAATATGTTTTGGTATCTTTTAAGATGTGTTTACATTGTATTAAACTAAGCATATATAGCCTAGTTGATTTGATGTTTAAGTTGAAATGGTGCTGGAATAGGGATGCAGTGCTCCTGGTAACTCTGGTTCTAAATCAGTTTAGTAAACTGACAAACATGGAATCAAATCACATTTTATTGGTAACGTACACATATTTAGCAGATGTTATTGTGGGTGTAGCGAAATGCTTGTGTTCCTAGTTCCAACAATGCAGTAGTATCTAACATATCTAAATGTAAAAGAAGGGAATTAAGAAGTGCACTGCTCAAAAAAATAAAGGGAACACTTAAACAACACAATGTAACTCCAAGTCAATCACACTTGTGTGAAATCAAACTGTCCACTTTGGAAGCAACACTGATTGACAATAAATTCCACATGATGTTGTGCAAATGGAATAGACAACAGGTGGAAATGATGGGCAATTAGCAAGACACCCCCAATAAAGGAGTGGTTCTGCAGGTGGTGACTACAGACCACTTCTCAGTTCCTATGCTTCCTGGCTGATGTTTTGGTCACTTTTGAATGCTGGCGGTGCTTTCACTCTAGTGGTAGCATGAGACGGAGTCTACAACCCACACAAGTGGCTCAGGTAGTGCAGCTCATCCAGGATGGCACATCAATGCGGCTGTGGCAAGAAGGTTTGCTGTGTCTGTCAGCGTAGTGTCCAGAGCATGGAGGCGCTACCAGGTGACAGGCCAGTACATCAGGAGACGTGGAGGAGGCCGTAGGAGGGCAACAACCCAGCAGCAGGACCGCTACCTCCGCCTTTCTGCCAGGAGGAGCACTGCCAGAGCCCTGCAAAATGACCTCCAGCAGGCCACAAATGTACACGTGTCTGCTCAAACGGTCAGAAACAGACTCCATGAGGGTGGTATGAGGGCCCGATGTCCACACGTGGGGGTTGTGCTTATAGCCCAACACCGTGCAGGACGTTTGGCATTTGCCAGAGAACACCAAGATTGGCAAATTCGCCACTGGCGCCCTGTGCTCTTCACAGATGAAAGCAGGTTCACACTGAGCACATGTGACAGTCTGGAGACGCCGTGGAGAACGTTCTGCTGCCTGCAACATCCTCCAGCATGACCGGTTTGGCGGTGGGTCAGTCATGGTGTGGGGTGGCATTTCTTTGGGGGGCTGCACTGCCCTCCATGTGCTTGCCAGAGGTAGCCTGACTGCCATTAGGTACCAAGATGAGATCCTCAGACCCCTTGTGAGACCATATGCTGGTGCGGTTGGCCCTGGGTTCCTCCTAATGCAAGACAATTCTAGACCTCATGTGGCTGGAGTGTGTCAGCAGTTCCTGCAAGAGGAAGGCATTGATGCTATGGACTGGCCCGCCCGTTCCCCAGACCTGAATCCAATTGAGCACATCTGGGACATTGTCTTTCTCCATCCACCAACGCCACGTTGCACCACAGACTGTCCAGGAGTTGGCGGATGCTTTAGTCCAGGTCTGGGAGGAGATTCCTCAGGAGACCATCCGCCACCTCATCAGGAGCATGCCCAGGCGTTGTAGGGAGGTCATACAGGCACGTGGAGGCCACACACTACTGAGCCTCATTTTGACTTGTTTTAAGGACATTACATCAAAGTTGGATCAGCCTGTAGTGTGGTTTTCCACGTTAACTTTGAGTGTGACTCCAAATCCAGACCTCCATGGGTTGATAAATTTGATTTCCATTGATGAATTTTTGTGTGATTTAGTTTAATGTGCTGACAATGTAAAGAATAGTATTTAATAAGAATATTTAATTCATTCAGATCTAGGATGTTATTTTAGTGTTCCCTTTATTATTTGAGCAGTGTATATAAATATTAGGACGAGTAATGTCAGTGACATTGACTAAAATACAGTAGAAGAGAATACAGTATATACATATGAAATTAGTAAAGCAGTATGTAAACATTAAATTGACCAGTGATTCACTGCCTCTTAAGGTACAGGGTTGAGTAGCTGGCTAGAGATGGCTATTTAACAGTCGGATGGCATTGAGATAAGCTGTTTTTCAGTCTCTCGGTCCCAGCTTTGATGCACCTGTATGGACCTTGCCTTCTGGATAGTAGCGGGGTGACCAGGCCGTGGCATGGGTGGTCATTTTGGCCTTTCTGTGAGATTCGGTGCTGTATGTGTGCTGGAGGGCAGTCAGTGTGCCCCCAGTGATGTGAGGGGCAGACCGCACCACCCTCTGGAGAGCCCTGCAGTTGCGGGCGGTACAGTTGCCGTACCAGGCGGTGATGGAAGTTGTGAAGGAAGTGAGTTTGTTTATTCAGGACCTCCCGTCCTGACATACCATCAACCAATCATGTCAATACAGAGATATACGGATCCCTCCGCATTTGTTAAGAATTTGAGGCGCATGGCGATGCGGTACAGAGCTCAATTTTGCCTCTGCAAACCTGTGGAGGCTTCGCAAGTACGTCACACCATCCATATGGCGCCTCCGAACACATTTTCAGATCAAGCATAAATTGGCTTGGAGTTGTGCATGTCAATGCAATAGAATCCTACTCTAATGCGCTACAAGAAAACCACTTGCATAGTTCATTTGTTTCGATATGTTACATTAAAAGTTGCTAATATTACGTTTATTCGAGCACAATTCCCACAACCGAGCGAACCGTTGATGGTGTTAAAAGGGGAAAATTCTAGAAAGTTGAGTGAAGTTCAGTCTCGTGCCCAGTGATGTGAGGGGCAGACCGCACCACCCTCTGGAGAGCCCTGCAGTTGCGGGCGGTACAGTTGCCGTACCAGGCGGCGTACCAAATCTCATCTGCACGGCAATCCGAGGGCAGCTATATTTATTTTTATTCAACCTTTACTTAAGTCGGTTAAGAACAAATTCTCGTTTACAATGACGGCCTACCAAAAGGCGGGGACTGGTATTGAAAATAAATAAATAATATATAGGACAAAATACACATCACTACTAGAGACACTACATAAAGCGAGACCAAAGACAACCATGGCATGTCAGCAATACATGACGACATGGTAGCAACACATGGCATCAGCACAAAACATGGTACAAACATTATTGGGCACAGACAACAGCACAAAGGGCAATAAGGTAGAGACAACAATAGTGAAGCAGCCACAATTGTCAGTAAGAGTGTCCATGATTGAGGTTTGAATGAAGATTGAGATAAAACTGTCCAGTTTGAGTTTTTTTGCAGCTCGGTCCAGTCGATGGCTGCAGTGAGCTGGAAAGTGATTCATGGATGTGTGTGCTTTGGGGACCTTTAACAGAATGTGACTAGCAGAATGGGTGTTGTATGTGGAGGTTGAGGGCTGTAGTAGTAGGTATCTCAGTATCTTCTGCAACGGTGACCCAAATAATGCATGCACTGGAAGGTATTTCATAACATTGGATGAAATGGTACTCGCACACACAACTATTTGTGGATTCAACTTTTCAGGGAAGCCAGAAACCAATATACACAGGCAGTTAGAAAAGCCAAGGCTAGCTTTTTCAAGCAGAAATTGACTTCCTGCAACAAACTCAAAGTTTTTTTTACAGTTCTGGGACACTGTAATGTCCATGGAGAATAAGAACACCTCCTCCCAGCTGCCCACTGCACTGAGGATAGGAAACACGGTCACCACTGATAAATCCACTATAATTGAGAATTTCAATAAGCATTTTTCTATGGCTGGCCATGCTTTCCACCTGGCTACCCTTACCCCAGGCAACAGCACCCTTCCCCATTTCTCCTTGTCCCAAATCTAGTCAGCTGATGTTCTGAAACAGCTGCAAAATCTGGACCCCTACAAATCAGCTGGGCTAGACAATCTGGACCCTTTTCTTTCTACAATGATCTGCTGAAATTGTTGCAACCCCTATTACTAGCCTGTTTAACCTCTCTTTCGTGTCATCTGAGATTCCCAAAGATTGGAAAGCAGCTGCGGTCATCCCCCTCTTCAAAGGGGGGGACACTCTTGACCCAAACTGCTATAGACCTATATCTATCCTACCCTGCATTTCTAAGTCTTCGAAAGCCAAGTCAACAAACTGATTACCGACCATTTCGAATCCCACCATAACTTCTCCGCTATGCACTCTGGTTTCAGAGCTGGTCATGGGTGCACCTCAGCCACGCTTAAGGTCCTAAACGATATCTTAACCGCCATCGATAAGAAACAATACTGTGCAGCCGTATTCATTGACCTGGCCAAGGCCACCACATCCTCATCGGCAGACTCGACAGCCTTGGTTTCTCAAATGATTGCCTTGCCTGGTTCACCAACTACTTCTCAGAGTTCAGTGTGTCAAATCGGAGGGCTTGTTGTCCGGGCCTCTGGCAGTCTCTATGGGGGTACCACAGGGTTCAATTCTTGGACCGACTCTCTTCTCTGTATACATCAATGATGTCGCTCTTGCTGCTGGTGAATCTCTGATCCACCTCTACGCAGACGACACCATTTTGTATATTTCTGCCCCTTCTTTGGACACTGTGTTAACAACCCTCCAGACAAGCTTCAATGCCATACAACTGTCCTTCCGTGGCCTCCAGTTGCTCTTAAATACAAGTAATACTAAATGCATGCTCTTCAACCGATCGCTGCCTGCACCTGGCCAGCCATCCAACATCACTACTCTGGACGGTTCTGACTTAGAATATGTGGACAACTACAAATACCTAGGTGTCTGGTTAGACTAAACTCTCCTTCCAGACTCACATTAAACATCTCCAATCCAAAGTTAAATCTAGAATTGGCTTCCTATTTTGCAACAAAGCATCCTTCACTCATGCTGCCCAACATTCCCTTTTAAAATTGACCATCCTACCGATCCTCGACTTCGATGTAATTTCCAATATATTGGATGCAGTGCCATTCGTTTTGTCACCAAAGCCGTCCCTCGCTTCATACTCGTTGCCAAACCCACTGGCTCCAGGTCATCTACAAGACCCTACTTGGTAAAGTCTCCCCTTATCTCAGCTCGCTGGTCACCGTAGCATCACCCACCTGTAGCACGCGCTCCAGCAGGTATATCTCTCTGGTCACCCCCAAAACCAATTCTTCCTTTGGCCGCCTCTCCTTCCAGTGCTGCCAATGACTGGAAAGAACTACAAAAATCTCTGAAACTGGAAAGACTTATCTCCCTCACTAGCTTTAAGCACCAGCTGTCAGAGCAGCTCACAGATTACTGCACCTGTACATAGACCACCTATAATTTAGCCCAAACAACTACCTCTTTCCCTAATGTATTTATTTATTTTGCTACTTTGCACGTTCTTCCACTGCAAATCTACCATTCCAGTGTTTCACTTGCTATATTGTATTTACTTTGCCACCATGGCCTTTTTTTGCCTTTACCTCACCTCATTTGCTCACCTTGTGTATAGACTTTCTACTTTCGACTCCATGTGTAACTCTGTATGTGTCAAATTGCTTTGTTTTATTTTGGCCAGGTCGCAATTGTAAATGAGAACTTGTTCTCAACTTGCCTACCTGGTTAAATAAAGGTGAAAAAAATGCATGTTTCTAAATCATTTCTTTATCCAGACAAAGGGTACTGATATGGGATCCCCCTATGGCTCCTAACAATGCTAATGTGTATGTGGGTTGTATGGAGAAACCGCCAATTCTCAATCCTCTCAAATATTTTTTGGGGCCTAACATTATTTGGAAACGTTACATTTATATTTTTGTTTTGTGGAGGGGTGATGAAAAACAGCTCCAGGCGTTCCATGCTTTTAATAACTCTTGTTCTGAGCACCTGAGATTTACTATCCAGTTTGACACATGCCAAATCAGTTTCCTTGAAAGATTTTACTATCCAGTTTGACACACGCCAAATCAGTTTCCTTGAAAGATTTACTATCCAGTTTGACACACGCCAAATCAGTTTCCTTGAAAGATTTACTATCCAGTTTGACACATGCCAAATCAGTTTCCTTGAAAGATTTACTATCCAGTTTGACACACGCCAAATCAGTTTCCTTGAAAGATTGATTTTGTGTGAGGATAATGTTCTATCGACTGATCTTGACAGGAAACCTACCGATCATAACTTTTTTGAGGGCTTATCACCCGCTGCCCTTGAAAAATAGTTTGCCCTACAGCCAATTCTGTGGAATCTAAGGAATTAGCAAAAAACAATCCAGATTTCGACAGAAAACAGCTGAGATGCAAAGAAAGTTCAAGGAGAGTTACAAAAATGGTCAGATCAGTAGTGCTATTGAGAAAATCGAAACCTCAAGGACAGTGTAGCAAAAATAAGCTTTTTTTGCGTTCTTACAACAAACTATTCAAAGTGCTCTGAACAAATTAAGGGAATTGTTCACAAACATTGGGACATTCTATGATCCGATGACGGTACTGATAATGTTTTTCGACAATCCCTTGGTTGTATTCTCACGGGGCACAAATCTCAGATCAATTGGTAAACTTTGATTTACCACCCCAAAATACCCCTTCACACCATCTATTTGCACCTCTACCGGATGGAAACTACAAGTGCGATGGCACTTCCAAACAGGGAACCAGATCTCAATTAAAGGTGTTATCACATGCTCCACTAAGGCAGTTATTTATCTTGTAACTTGTCCTTGTGGTAAATGATGTGGGTAGAACAAAGCACAAATTAATGGTGCAAAAACTCACCGTACCCAGTTGTGGCCCACTTTTTTTTGGAAGCTATTTCGTCTCATTGCTATATCGGCATCAAACATGTCACCCTCCCTAGGAGAGGGGGTGACCTTGACAATTTATTGTTAAAACGAGAGGCCGCCTGGATCGTTAATTTATAGACCCTTGCTACCTTCGGTCTCAACGTAGACTTTGATCTGAAGCCATTCTTGTGATTTGTGTGTTTGCTATCCATTGTATCTATGATCATATGTTATCATTCATGATTTTTTTATATGTTCTGTAAATCAACCAATGAAATCAAGTCACACCCGGCCATGATTAGACACCTATGTGTGTCCTTTTCAAAGTATTTAAATTAGTGACCCACAGTGTTTGTCATTATACCCTGATGAAGATATACAAATATTGCATCTGAGCTCCTAGGGTGTGAGGCTCTCCTTTTTATTTTTCAAGTGTAGAGATGTTAGTCTGCTTAAATAAAAGAGCACTTAACTATTTCGTCTTAAATATTAGTTGATTTCTCTGACTTCAGTCAATATATTATCACTAGTGATAATACTGTATATTGAACGAAGTCAAAGAAATCTGTGGCTCCTTAAATGCATGTTATCAGTGCTCACAGTAGTTTAGAAAGTGGTCCTCAAAATAAATACAATTATATTACTATGATGGTCCTTTTTACTTTTCTGAAGTCTGGATGTTCTTCCCTTTTCTCTCCATGCAGTGTGCCTCCCAGACAGCAGGATGGTGGTGGTGGTGGATACATCCAGGGTTTCTTCAGCCGTCAACCCCAGGCTAACATCCCTGCTGGATGCCTCCTGTGTTCCCATAGAGACTGATGGAGTTAGGGCTCTCTACAGCTTCTCTCTAGACTCCTGTGGCACCTCCAAAATTGTGAGTGGACCTCTTCTCTACTTTACAGCATCAGCAACTTTGATTTAGAAATACCATATTAGTTTTGTAGGTCTTTTGTTGTGAGATAGATCTGACTAAA
Organism: Oncorhynchus kisutch; assembly: GCF_002021735.2. NCBI lineage: Eukaryota > Metazoa > Chordata > Actinopteri > Salmoniformes > Salmonidae > Oncorhynchus > Oncorhynchus kisutch. Next base: position 4,731,852 of record NC_034201.2, on the reverse strand, counting down.
TGAAAAATGCACTTTTTGATTGGTATCATGGGATAGGGTTCGATAAAGGGAAGAGTTGAAGAATCTCTACTCTTGTATCATTGTTTTGGATTTTATTCTCTACAACACCTGATGACTCTCCTTTCTACCCAGCTGGTGGAGGATCACCTGGTGTACACCAATGAAGTCCGGAATCGGCCCAAAGTCCCCATGGATCTGAAGACCTTCAGCTCCCCATATCCCCACTTCAGGTGAGACTTTTTTTTTCTCCACCTTTTGCAACCATATTCCAATATTTCCACTCAGTCTGTTTTTGATTGATTGGCTGCATTAAATCATTTCTAGTATCCCAATTGGTTGCATCCACCCAGCGAATGGGACCCGTGCCCTGACTATCTACCAGCCCCGGGCCCTCCCTGCCTGGCCCCACAGCCGAGCCTCTCGCTCCCACCATCATCACCCAGGGGCCCAGCAACACCCCTTCATCAGAGGTGCGCTTCATCCATCTGAATAGAACAAGGAGTAATGTCAACTCTATTCTTGACCTTTTTATTGGCAACATGTGCCAATACTGTCCTTTTAATGCCTCTTCTGACATGGCTACGATTGCATTTTCCAACCACTTGTCCTCTGAGTCCCTATAGGAAGAAAAAGTAATGGGCTACCAGCTGGAGGTTGACATCAGTAGAAGGTATGTGTCTCTCAGTTCAGTCTTTGCAGATTTCACTGTTTAAGCATTGCTATTTTACTGTTGCAACGTTTTTTTTTTATGTCCTCTGAACATATTTCATGTTGACTTTCAATAATTATTACTACTACTGTACACAGCTTTGATGCCTCATTCCAATGCCTTCAAGGTAACTACCTATGATAACACATTTTAGTGACTGTTTATCTTGTTTGTGTGTTGCATGGTATTGTATTTGCAGGCCCCCTGTCCTCTGAGGTGTACCTGTACCAATGATAAACTTGGTCACCATGATGCCAGGGGGTCCTGGCATTATCAATGTATACTGGGCTGGCCCTGATTTGGCCAGTCACAACCCAGCCTTGACCCAGCCCATCATGACACGTAATATCTGTCTAATAAAATAGTTTGGCATATAAAAATGTTTTTGATAGATTTTTGTCTAGGAAAGATTTCCATCAATACAGTACATCAAACAGTCGATGGGGAGCATTTGGCAGCAGGTGTAGGGAAAGCATAGTATAAGACAGTCTCCTCAAAATGTTTTGGGGGGGTAAGTGTTATTAATTGGAGGGTAGGGGGGGGGGTGTTAGTCAAGGGGGCAGGGTTCTCATTCCAGGTCAGTCCAGTGTAGTGTAGGTTTGGGTGTATAGCATTATTAGTTTTACCAATACAGCTACAAAAGTGTGTATATATACACAGTGTGGCAAAAACGTATTTTGGCAGCCACCAATTGTGCAAGTTATCCCACTTAAAAAGATGAGAGAGGCCTGTGATTTTCATCATAGGTACACTTCAACTATGACAGACAAAATGAGAAAAAAAATCCAGAAAATCATATTGTAGGATTTTTTAAATGAATTTATTTGCAAATTATGGTGGAAAATAAGTATTTGGTCACCTACAAACAAGCAAGGTTTATGGGTCTCACAGACCTTCTGTCCTCTATAAATGTCCTCCTCTGTCCTCCACTCGTTACTTCTATTAAGGCACCTGTTTGAACTTGTTATCAGTATAAAAGACACCTGTCCACAACCTCAGTCACACTCCAAACTCCACTATGGCCAAGACCAAAGAGCTGTCAAAGGACACCAGAAACAAAATTGTAGACCTGCACCAGGCTGGGAAGACTGAGTCTGCAATAGGTAAGCAGCTTGGTTTGAAGAAATCAACTGTGGGAGCAATTATTAGGAAATGGAAGACATACAAGACCACTGATAATCTCCCTCGATCTGGGGCTCCACGCAAGATCTCACCCCGTGGGGTCGAAATGATCACAAGAACGGTGAGCAAAAATCCCAGAACCACACGGGAGGACCTAGTGAATGACCTGCAGAGAGCTGGGACCAAAGTCACAAAGCCTACATTCACTAACACACTACGCCGCCAGGGACTCAAATCCTGCAGTGCCAGACGTGTCCCCCTGCTTAAGCCAGTACATGTCCAGGCCCGTCTGAAGTTTGCTAGAGAGCATTTGGATGATCCAGAAGAAGACTGGAAGAATTTCATCTGACCATATGACACCAAAATATAACTTTTTGGTTAAACTCAACTCGTCATGTTGAGGGCAAAGAATACTGAGTTGCATCCAAAAAACACCATACCTTCTGTTAGGCAAAGGGGTGGAAACATCATCCTTTTTCTGCAAAGGGACCAGGACAACTGATCCGTGTAAAGGAAAGAATGAATGGGGCCATGTATCGTGAGATTGAGTGAAAACCCCCTTCCATCAGCAAGGGCATTGAAGATGAAACGTGGCTGGGTCTTTCAGCATGACAATGATCCAAAACACACCGCCCGGGCAATGACTGAGTGGCTTCGTAAGAAGCATTTCAAGGTCCTGGAGTGGCCTAGCCAGTCTCCAGATCTCAACCCATAGAAAATCTTTGGAGGGAGTTGAAAGTCCGTGTTGCCCAGCAACAGCCCCAAAACATCACTGCTCTAGAGGAGATCTGCATGGAGGAATGGGCCAAAACACCAGCAACAGTGTGTGAACCTTGTGAAGACTTACAGAAAAAGTTTGACCTCTGTCATTGCCAACAAAGGGTATATAACAAAGTATTGAGAAACTTTTGTTATTGACCAAAATACTTATTTTCCACCATAATTTGCAAATAAATTCATTAAAAATCCTACAATGTGATTTTCTGGATTTTTCCTTCTCATTTTGTCTGTCATAGTTGAAGTGTACCTATGATGAAAATTACAGGCCTCATCGTTTTAAGTGGGAGAACTTGCACAATTGGTGGCTGAATAAATACTTTCTTGCCCCACTGTATAAGATGCACTTGAGTTGAAGCTCTGGGTAAAAGAAAACAAAGAGGGTTAGAGAAATCCTTGGTTTGACATAGGCTTTGTCCCAAATAGCACTGTAATACCTTTTTTTTATAGTGCGCTACTTTTGACCAGGACCCATTGGACATTTCTCCAAACTAGTGCACTATATGGGGAATCGTGTGTGATTTGGGACACTGTTAAGGGAATTTTTATCAATGACTAATTATGTATACATTTCAATCAGGACTGACTAGTCCAAATGCTATTATGTACTGTACATATGAATTTTCTCTCTTGCTCCCATTCCCAATTATATATAATATAGTCAGGAGTTTAGTAACAATGACGGTGAGTTCATTCCTTTGTACAAAGGAACAATCTCCAGACTGTCTAGAATGCTGATTTACAATGACAGGCAAGGAGGAAAGGCTCGAGAACTATAGGGCCTCTCTACTAGTGTCATGAAGAGATAGAAAATTTAGAAAACGCTGACGTCATTTTCAGTTTATAACCTGTGAAAAAAAAAATTCTGCCGTGAGATCGATTATTAGCGTTCTTTAAAAGCCCTCTGACACAACCGGAAAATAAGATATTAACTAGGGACTTACAAACCCTGGGCTTATAGTTGTAAGGTAAGACCTAATATCTGATTCAAAAGTCAAAGCTATTGATAAGATTTCCATAAGAGACACGCACATAGTCAGACACTAAATCACTTTTGTTCCTTTTCTAACGGTAAATTGTACATTTATAGAAGTACACGCACATATAATGTAAAATTAAATAAAGAAAGGCATAGATAAGTGATTAAATACCATAGCTAAGTAACGGTAAGGATTGTTTAGAAATTCCTCAAAAGAAGTGTCGGAAACTAGCGGGAGATTACCGTTATAGGAGAACAAAGAGAATGGAAGGGAGGCGTCCAAAATCTGACTCAGACAAAGAACCTGAATGGAAGCTGATATTACGAATATAGCCAGGAAGGGTTTTAAATTAGGACTATTTTCTGGGAATTCCCGGTGTCGAAGTTTTGCGACTACAGATAATAATAATAATAATAATGTATTGAGAGAAGTCGTATTGGGGAAAAAAAGGCATTAAAAATAATGGTGAGACAATTGAGGTAATACACTATTTTGCCCAAAATGATCTGGTGGAAGGATGTATTGAGATGGGAGTCATATTTAAATAAATGTATCATAGAAGAAAAAGTCACCTAAAGTTAAATGTAGGGAATAACGGAGAGATACGATACAATTTCGTGCTATCCGGACGTTATAGCTATTTATGAATCGACTGACATATGATAAATTTAGCACAAAACATGGTATGTTCAGATGTTAGGGTACAGTAAGTTGAGAAGCTGGGTTGGTTTTACTTTGATTAGAATTTAAAACTGAACGCAATCTGAATAGGGAATATATATTTTACAGAGGCAGGCAGATTGGTGTCGTTTCACGTTGAACAACATTGTTCCTCAAATTTAAACAGAGAAAAGGGGTTGTGGCATTTAGAGGGAAAATGCGTGCATTATAGCTTAGTTACTTTTCAAAAGTGGCTAAAAGTTCCAAATATATTTATTTTAAAAAGGAGAGGTATCGTAAAGATAGTCTGAAAAGATGCTACAGCTTGCAACGGAAGTGCTAGGCACTCAATGGGCTATATAGTGCAACGCTTTGGACTATAAAATAGGTAAGAATAGTTTAATCGTAAAAAGTTGTGATTGTTTTTCTGAGTATTGATTTTTGGTTAGGTAACGGCAGGGAATTCGAACTAGAAGTTAACGTATCCTAAAAAATACTGTCTATTTTTCTTTACTTTTCTTTACGGGGAAAATATATTATATATATTTTTATATGTCTTATCTTAAAGGGACAGTGCACGTCAATCACAGTGGTTTGAGTGTATGGCAGTGTATAAAATATTTTGGGACGACAATTTGAAGATAGACTGAATGAGTTACATGAAACATCGAGAGATTTAAAACAAATGATGTGAAGGGATTATCATAATTATTAGGTTTTGTTTTTGTAGTAAACGTTTGGGTTAAGGGGATTTCCATGTTCCCAGAGACAAGATATCTTAAAGGGGTACACTCATATGGATTATTTAGGAGTTTTAATTAGACAAGGGAATAACGTATTGGGAATAGAATCGTAATTAAAATGCTAAGTCAAAGACGAGACACTTATTTGAATCAAAATTAATTCTAAAAAATAACGAAGAGACAATTACGATTTATGCCCATCGAAATGTTTTATGAGCTTTTCCCCTGATACGTAGACATCTGTAACAGGGGCAAGTTTAGTTTTTTCTTTTTCTTGAACTAGCAGATGTAAACGTGATGGTCAATTTTGGGGTTTGATTTAATTTAGGAAAACATTGTATTATGACTAACAAAAGAAGGGGGGTGGTATGACCTTTTGACCTTATCGTGGATATCTTTTGGGGTCTGATCAGCCCCGGGGGAGAGCCATTTGTATAATGAATTGTGGTCAGTTGGGTTACTAATTTTAAGGTAAATTGGTTATAATGGAGTGTTAGTTTGGGGTTTAGAATTGTTGTTTGAATCACTGAAGCTGATTTACAATATTAGCTGGGAAGTTTTTGAATTGGCTATTATGGATTTGATATTACAACAGAAAATAGTTATATTTATCATTGAGAATAAATAGGGGTGATAAATAACTGTAGATAAGGTATTCCATGTTATTGTCAGAATACTGAGGATTCCTGAAGTAAAGAGCTTGTAAAGTGTAGGAAGGATTTCGATATGGTTAGCATTTGTTCAGGCTCTGGTTAACCATTAGGAGGTCTTTTAAATATTATTAAATTTGTCAGGAATATAGGACATCTGTGGTGATTTGGGATTATTGTAAGGATTAAGATAGATTGATTAAGGAAATGTAAGGACTTTAGAGATGGCCACTTATAGACATGTTTTTTTTCTAAAAATCAATGATTTTAGATAGTCAAACAGTGAGACGCTTAGTGGCATTTTGAGGAATAGCAGAGAAAGGAATTACTGTTGAAATCGGTAAATATATATATTTAAGAACATGTATAAATAGCACAGATACTTCTTAAACTAGATAAGCCACTGGACAGAGAATTGATACAGGATTAGGATGAATGGATGCCCAAGAGAGAATTGGACATACATGATAATGTCAGAAAATAAGGATAATTTACTAATCCTACCTAAGTCATTATTTAGGGTATATAAGGTTGATACCTGGGCAGAGCCAGGTATCAAAAGGGGGGTGGGTAAGTTAGTGGCCTATTGGATAATAAACTAATAATAAAAAATAAAATAAAAATTTAGCTATCAGATAAAACATATGAGAAACTGTTTGTTAACCAAGCCTGTATGTCCAGGATTTTATGCATTACAGGTGAAGTCACTCAATCCAGTCCCAGAGGCTTGTTGGGGGACCATACCAAGGACTCCTGGTGACAGCTAACTGAAAGAGCTACCCGGATTCATATCGCACGGTAAGACACACTGACACTGTCGAACAATAAACGGTGTTCGAGAGGAGAACTGGAATTAACAGAATTCCGGGGGCCATCTCTCGAATGAAAATACCCTCCCTGTCTTTTCATCCCTGTTGTTGTTCATAGAAGTGAAGATGTGTCTGTGCTTATATCGGTGCAGGTTCCTATATATATATATATATATGTTCTTAACTGAGAATATGTTCTTAACTGACTTGCCTGGTTAAATAAAAGGAAAAAAAAAAATATATATATATATATATATATATATATTTTTTTTTTTTCCTTTTATTTAACCAGGCAAGTCAGTTAAGAACATATTCTTATTTTCAATGACGTGTTAACTGCCTGTTCAGGGGCAGAACGACAGATTTGTACCTTGTCAGCTTGGGGGTTTGAACTCGCAACCTTCCGGTTACTAGTCCAACGCTCTAACCACTAGGCTACGCTGCCGCCCTATATTGATCGTGGACACAGGTCATAGCTCATTTGGAGAGAGGGCTATATGAATCCACTCACCCAGTATGGAAGAAGGTGGAGTAGAGTGAAGATGAGTTTTTGATTGTAATCAGGAGAGAGGGATGTATTGCATAAAGATACTCTTAACCCTTTAAACAGAAATGAAGGAGGATCTAGGGTTGTGGTATGGATATGACCAGGTCTTGGTCGACACCCTAGTACGGTTCTGGGTAGAGGAGTTTAGGCCGGTATGGTAAAGCTGTTCACGAAAGCAGGAATGCCAGATAATGACAGTTGTATTGATTTGCACTATAGATATCCCCAGGTTCCTCCCTTTACAGTGACCGGAGGAGATTATTACCATTTGGCCCGGTACAGTACTCTTGGGAAATGATGTCAGGGCGAGGTTTTACCAACAGATTGGACAGGATTATGCTCCATTGTAATGCCTTTCACACTCATTCAACACCAAGACATGAAGTATAGCCAAATGGGAGAAAAGAGCTATTCCATCCGGGTCTCTTATTGACTAAGTATACATTGATAACATTGGGGTTCCAAGGGGGGTGCCAGATGAGTCAAAGCAAGAAATCATATCCTAGCAGGATTAGAGTTAAGCATTTCCGGGGGGTCTACTCTCAATAAGAACGTGGACTGGATTACTTATATTTATGATAATCAACAGCACTTTAACAAGTATACCAGAGATGCTATTAAAGGTTTTGCAGAACAGACTGAAGCAACCAGCTGGATGGCTTGGCAGAATAGAATTGCATTAGATATGTTAATGGCTAAAAAGGGAGAAGTGTGCGTGATTATCAGGACCATGTTTGTGCTTACATCCCAAGTAACACAGCTCCGGACAAATCAGTGCCCGAAGCCTCAGCTGGTTTGACCACCCTGGCTCACGGTTTGGCAGAAAACTCTGGGGTGGATACTTCTGACTGATTGCGTTTGATAGTACGTTTGGAAAATCTTATGATCACTGTGTTATGGGCTACATTCACCTGTGTGACTGTTTTAGTTTTAGGGGGCTGTTGTCTAATTCCCTGTGTATGAGGCCTTATTTCCAGGACTCTGGAGAAATCTATGGCAATAGATGGTGCGGTATGGGCCGATTCCAGATTCTGACCCGTGGAGGACTGAATGCATGTCTACAGAACAAGTGGACGAATCTGGATCTTTTATTTGTTGGGAATTTATATTTGATGAGACCATTTTTGATGTTTAGGGAGGCTAGGTTGTATCCCATCTCAATATTAGACTTTTTTTAATGAAGATTGTAACGAAGATCCTGATAAGAAGAGTTATGATTCGGATGTAGGCATGAGAAACGGTTATGGCGAATGCAAGTGTTGGGTTATGTTTTGATGACAAGAAATATCTCTAATAAAAATAGAAATGGGCTTTTCAATATTACAATATAACTACAATGTGTGTTTGAATGTATAATATTTAATCAAAGGGTGGATATGTTAAGGGAAGTTTATCAATGACTAATTATGTATACATTTCAATCAGGACTGACTAGTCCAAATGCTATTATGTACTGTACATATATTAATTTTCTCTCTTGCTCCCATTCCCAATTATATATAATATAGTCAGGAGTTTAGTAACAATGACGGTCTGTTCCTTTGTACAAATGAATGAACAATCTCCAGACTGTCTAGAATGCTGATTTACAATGACTGACCTTGGCTTCAGGCGAGGAGGAAAGGCTCGAGAACTATAGGGCCTCTCTACTAGTGTCATGAAGAGATAGAACATTTAGAAAATGCTGATGTCATTTTCAGTTTATAACCTGTGGAAAAATGTGTATGTACGAGTACTCTCTTGAATTAAACTCTGTTACCTGACTTTTAAGACTGGGGCTCTGTCCATTCTTATAAAAATATAGGGTCCTACAAGCCCTTCGAATGCATTGACAGAGTATTGAATTCTGATTGGGAAATAATACAGATGAATTTAGAATTCCTTCAACACACACATACAAATATGCAGGTAGTCAGTTCTTTGTGACTTTAGCTGCAGCTTGAGCGATGCGGTACTGCTCCCGAAGGTTCCGTCTCCTCCGATGCTCGTTGGTTATCTCCACCACGCTTTTGCTAGGGAACCAACCCTTCTCTCCGTCAGACAGACGCATCCCCTTATTCCAACCTGACGGAAGCAGGGCATACCATTAGTCATAAAGGGGAATAGGGACACATTTACTGTGGTGACAAAATATACTTCAGAGGGAGATAACCTTTTCCATGAATCAAAATGTATTCACATTTTACAGTGCATTCGGGAAGTATTCAGACCCCTTGACTTTTTCACAATGTTACGTTAACCTTATTCTTAAATAAAAATGTTTAAATTCCCTCAATCTATACACAATACCCCATAATGACAAAGCAAAATCAGTTTATTGCATTTACATAAGTATTCGGACCCTTTACTCAGTACTTTGTTGAAGCACCTTTGGCAATGATTACATCCTAGTGGCGGCTTCTTGGGTATGACGCTATGTTCCGAATCCCTTTTGGCCCGACAGTCTAGGGGAGATGGTAACGAGACCCGTAACAGTCTAGGGGAGATGGTAACGAGACCCGTAACAGTCTAGGGGAGATGGTAACGAGACCCGTAACAGTCTAGGGGAGATGGTAACGAGACCCGTAACAGTCTAGGGGAGATGGTAACGAGACCCGTAACAGTCTAGGGGAGATGGTAACGAGACCCGTAACAGTCTAGGGGAGATGGTAACGAGACCCGTAACAGTCTAGGGGAGATGGTAACGAGACCCGTAACAGTCTAGGGGAGATGGTAACGAGACCCGTAACAGTCTAGGGGAGATGGTAACGAGACCCGTAACATAACTCATGCAAATTATAATAGTGAAAAAGTGACAACGAAATAACCACATGGTTTATTAGAAAACACACGGTAATGGGGGGGGGGGGGCTGGACCCAAGGAAAGAATCAATAAGCATCCAAAATACCCCTAAGCTAGACTAGCCTATTTCAACAACAGCTAGCTAACTAACCAAAAATACAGTGGGTGGTCCGCCCAGTTCTAACTAGTGTATTTAACAAAGTTTACCTACGGGTAGTGTATGCCCATGGGCAACTTGTCTTGGTTCCCCCTTTCCCACCATCAAACAAACACCATACTCACAGGTGTGGACAAAGTGATATGGAGGTGCTCAAACAAAAGAGAGCTCAATACATAAAGAGTGATAGAGACATAGTAGGAGATGGTGAAACAGAGCGATCTACAGACATATGGCATTTACAGAGAGATTGAGCTCCAGAGAAAACAACTGACAGGCTTTTTAAACCAAGGGAAAGGAACTGTGATTGGGTAGGAAACAGGAGGAGGTGTGTCTTCTGATTGATGATTGATTGGGGAGTGAGGGGAGAAGGAGAGAAAAGAACACAGGATACATACACACACACCCACAGGATACCTGTATCCATAACACGCTACAATGTTGGCAAACCTGTATTTGGGACTTCCTCCCGTTCTTCTATGCAGATCCTCTAAAGCTCTATCAGGTTGAATGGGGAGTGTTGCTGCACAGCTATTTTCAGGTCTCTCCAGAGATGTTAGATCGGGTTCAAGTACAGGCTCTGGCTGAACCACTCAAGGACCTTCAGAGACTTGTCTCGAAGCCACTCTTGCGTTGTCTTGGCTATGTGCATTGTCCTGTTGGAAGGTGAATCTTCACCCCAGTCTGAGGTCCTGAGTTCTCTGGAGCAGGTTTTCAAAGATCTCATTGTACTTTGCTCTGTTCTTCTTTCCCTTGATCCTGATTAGTGTCCCTGCCCCTGAAAAACATCCCCACAACATGATGCTGCCACCACCATGCTTCACCGTAGGGATGTGGCCAGGTTTCCTCCAGACGTGAAGCTTGGCATTCATGCCAAAGAGTACAATCTTGCTTTCATCAGACCAGAGAATCTTGTTTCTTTTGGTCTGAGATTCATTTCGGTGCCTTTTGGTAAACTCCAACCTGGCTGTCATGTGCCCTTAGGAGTGCCTTCCGTCTGGTCACTCTACCATGAAGGTCGGATTGGTGGAGTGCTGCAGAGATGGTTGTCCTTCTGGTAGGTTATCCCATCTCCACAGAAATACTCTGGAGCTCTGTCAGTGACCGTAGGGGTTTCTTGGTCAACTTCCTGACCAAAGCCCTTCTCCCCGCATTGCTCAGTTTGGTACTGCGGCCAGCTGTAGAAAGTCTTGGTGGTTCCAAACTTCTTCCATATAAGAACCACTGTGTTCTTTTGGGCCTTCAATGCTGAAGAAACTGTTTGGTACCCTTCCCCAGATCTGTGCCTAGACACAATTTTGTCTCGGACAATTCCTTCGACCTCATAGCTTGGTTTTTGCTCTGACATGCACTGTCAAATGTGGGACCTTTTGTATAGACAGGTGTGCCTTTCCAAATCATGTTCAATCAACTGAATTTACCACAGGTGGACTGCAATAAAGTTGTAGAAACATCTCAAGGATGATCAATGTAAACAGGTTTCATGTGATCTCAATTGAGTATCATAGCAAAGGGTCTGAATACTTATGTAGATAAGGTATCGTTTCTTTGATAAATCTTCAAACAATAAATGGTACGCATTATCATTATGGGGTATTGATGGGGGGGGAAACTAAATCCATTTTAGAATATGGCTGTAATGTCATTTTGGGGGGGAAATGTCAAGGGGTCTGAATACTTTCTGAATGCACTGTAAGTCTTCCAATAAAGATGCTTGACAATTCAGTAGGAATTTTGTACTGAAAGTATATTTCCTTGTTTGTTCCACCTACCCTCATGGGTCTTGCATAGCACGTTGATAATGTCAGCAGGCTCCATGGTGAGCTCATCAGCCTGCTGGGCAACATATTGTTCCACACACTGCACCTGGGGGCAATCTATAATCCCACAAAAGGTTAAGGCTATAATTTCACTTCAGGGAAGTATGTGCATCTAACTAAGAATGTTAATATTTTATAACTGGGTTTGTCATCTATTTACTCACCCCAGTCCTCATAAACCACCTCTTCCTTTCTGTTTGGGTCATTTAGGGAAGGGAATGCTGCCATCCACCGGTGCATATCTGACCTAGAGAGTGAAAGTAGAAACTGGGTACAACACTGTGTGATGCATTTTTGTCTTTATTCTTCAGTGTATAGTGCATTATCTGAGAGTTGGTTGGTTGGGAGGCTGTGTGTGTGTTTTCTCTCACTCTGAGGGGGCCTTCAGCAGGTGTTCACAGGCCAAGCCTCGGTGGTTCTCCAGCAGTAGCAGACAGAAGGAGTGCTCCAACTTGGGCCCTGGGTCCTCCGCTCCAGCCCCAAACCCCGCGGGCTTGACCTGCACCAGGGAGCGGTGGGTGTGGTCTGTCACCATATAGCGCTCTGAGCTGGACAGGAAAGGAGAGAAACTATACTCAACTTGCATATTCACCACGCAGCAGGCAAAACAAGGTTGAAATATTATGACAACCAGTTGCCCACAGCACATTTTCTGACCATTTAATTAAATGCAACTGTTGGTCAGTATGTGGAGTATATCCTTTTGCTTGCCTCTTTTTGCATGTGATGATGAGTAGGTCATTGAAGAGGAAGAGGTAGATGGGGGTGAGTTTGAGACGAGAACTGAAGAGGGAGGCCCCTTTGGATAGCTCATATAGCTCTCCTCTCTTCTCCAGGAAGCGAGCCTTCGAGACAATGGGAACAGCCTGCATGTGGACATGGTGGAGAGACAGGGTCTCAATCAGTGAGCTTCACCCAATCAAACATTTTTAAAGACCTTTTCTGCAGTTGTCACAAAGGCTTCGTTCACACAAGCAGCCCAAATATATATCTTTTTTTCTCACTCATTTGTCTTTTGACCAACTGGGGCCCGATTTCCCAAAAGCATCTTAAGGGCATTTTCACCAGATTTTTTTTTTCTTCATGAGAATGACCTTATTTCTATTACAGCACATTGGATTACTCTCATTCATATTCCATTCACCCAGTTAAATGTAACATCGATAGGTTTAGGCTACTACATAATACTCAAATGATTCCTATACTCAGGCTAGGTTGTAACAACCTCATGATATGATTGAAAGTTTACAACGTAGGTGCACACAGATCGAGAGACATTTGAAGTGACAGACGGTGACATTCATTCACGGTTTGCACACTTGCCTGCATCTAGCTGATATCGGGTGTAATCATTAGTCCAACAGTTGCAAACTAGTTTCTATTGGACAAATTAAGGTATGTTTTGTTCCGTTTTCTTCAGTTTAAGACAAGTTTTTCAACAGAATCAGTGGAATGAATACACCCCTGATAACGCCTGAACACAGTTCACTTTCATAGCAGCCACGTTGTATTCCTGGCTTTCCTCCTCTCACCTCTAACCTTCATTTGTGGACTTCAATGCACAACCCATCAGCTGTATGTGACTAGGCGAAAAAATGTTTCCAAGCCAAAACACTGCACACAGCCTACGTCATTGTCACCATATTAGCTAAATAAAGTCAATGTCAATGCATTAGTAAACCCACTACAATCATGCAGTAATGTTATTGTGCAGTCAGTAAGCAGTCACACCGGAAAATACATTTGTAATACCAAAAGCTTACCTTGACTTGGAGGAGTTCAAGTGTTGTGTTGGAAAGTCATAGCGAGCTACTGTAGCTAACATAGCATCCCTCTGTTTAATTATTATTAACTGTAAAGCAGTTTTAAAATCAGACATGGTTAGTGTATGCCCATGGGCAACATGATTAACAAGATGTTTATCTTTCATTTGCTGTATTGGACTTGTCAATGTGTGAAAGTTACATATTTAAAAAAAATATTTTGTCGAGGTGTTCCGCTAGCAGAACCCCTGCGCTAGAAAGGTTCATTTAAATTAATTCCAAGTGATTACCTCATGAAACTGGTTGAGAGAATGCCAAGATTGTGCAAAATTGCCTTTAAGACAAAGGGAGGCTACTTTGAAGAATATCAAATATTAGGGTTAGGGTTGTTAAAAAAAAATAAGTTTACTACATGATTCCATACGTGTGATTTCATAGTTTTGATGTCTCCACTATTGTGCAATGTAGAAAATAGTACAAATAAAGAAATGTCCTGGAATGAGTAGGTGTGTCCAAACTTGTGACTGGTACTGTATGTGTTATAGCTTTTGAACCTCAGATGGCTATGAATCCACGATATGGCAATCTACTGGAACACAGGTGATTTTCGTTAATTGAAACTGCTCTAAAGTTAAACATGTAAAGTGTGGTGTACCACAGGGCAGCTCTTCAGGCCCTTTACGCTTTTATATATGTTTACCAATGACATGCCACTGACATTAAAGGTTAAATAAAACATAAGTAACACGATTTTTAAAATCTCATCAAAATCCACCAGTTTAAGATAGAGAGCCTGCGTCTCAATCTCTCACATCCTCCTATGGCGGCCTTCTGCGGTGGAAGGTGGCTGAGCTATAGCTGTGTTTTTTTAGACCATGAGCCATCCCGAAACTCTGTCTTCTCACAAAATGTCTCTAGCGTCCGAACAGTCTACAAACTATAATGACCACTCTATGGAAAGGGAAGACACTCAAAAACACAATGTTCTTCGTTTTTGCTCTACGGCTCCCACAAGCCCCACAGGACTTTCCTGAAGTCAGTACCGTCGATGTGACAACTTCTGTTTCTAGCAGCCGAGGCTCCTCAGAGGAGGAAGGTGAAGAACATCCTCCTCAGTGAAATACTTCAACTTAAAAATGGTAAAACATTGAAAAACTAAACCAAATATATTCACATCACCAAATAACACTAAAACACACTGTTTTGCACTGAAGGTCTACAGTACTCTATAGGGATAGCACATTGGTGTATCCCGGAGGACAGCTAGCTTCAGTCCTCCTCTTGGTAGACTGACTTCAATACAAAACCTAGGAGGCTCTTGGTTCTCAACCCCTTCCATAAACTTACACGGTAATTATGACAACTTCCGGTCCTCCAACCTAGCAGAGCTCTTGCAGCATGAACTGACATGTTGTCCAGTACTGAATGCATGAACTCCAGCTAGCTAGCACTGCAGTGCATAAAATGTGGTGAGTACTTGGCTCAAAGAGAGAGAAAGACAATAGTTTAACAGTTTTGAACTAGCTAGTTTAGCCTACTGAAACACCCTGCTTAATAGAGATAGGGGTCAGCATTTCTACTTTTTGATAAAAAGCGTGCAAAATTTCAACTTCCTGCTACTCATGGCAGGAATATATTATATGCATATGATTAGTGGGTGTGGATAGAAAACACTCTGAAGTTTCTAAAACTGGTTCAATAATGTATGTGACTATAACAGAACTTACGTAGCAGGCAAAACCCCAACGAAAAACTGTTCAGAAAAAATAAAAAATAAATAATAATAATAATAATAATGAAACGAAGAAGAGGCACTTCCTGGCAGAGGTTACACTGTGGATAGTTATGTAAGAGAGAAAATCGTGCATGTATTGTTGACTTGCTGTTATTGAATACAGATCGCCCCGTCAACAATTTGATCAATTATTAACGTTTAAAAATACCTAAAGTTGGATTACAAAAGTAGTTTGAAATATTTTGGCAAAGTTTATAGGCAACTTTTTAAATGTTTTGTAATGACGTTGGGTTTTGGAAAGCTGTTTTTTTCTGGATCAAACGGGCTGGACATTTTCGGTATACATGTAAGAACTATATGAATATACATTTGTAAAATTGTATTATCATAATTTTTTTTTACATGCGCATAAGAATTATCTCGTATTATTTGAATTTGGAGCTATGCATTTCCCCAGGCTATTGGCCACACGAGACGCTAGCGTCTCCATATCCCTAAGAGGTTTTAAGAGACTACATCTACCAGTTGGCCGCTTGGTGTCCTCCGTTGCAATTATTGCGTAATCTCCAGCTGCGTGTATTTTTCGTTTGCTTCGAGGAGAAACACAGCTGCCACAAATGATTTATCATCGAATGGATATGTGATAAACACCTTGAGGATTGATTCTAAACAACGTTTGCCATGTTTGTCGATATTATGGAGTTAATTTTGTAAAAAGTTTGGCGTTGTAGAGACTGCATTTTCAGATTTTTTTCTTAGCTTAACGTGATGATCAAAACATAAATAATCTTTTTGGAAAAAATTAACATTTGTAAGGGAAGTCCCCCCTGAAATGGACAAAAATGAATGGCAAGTCATTGGCATCGGACAAACCATATACACATTGGTCAATACCACCCAATTGGACGTTTATTCATGCAAAGTTGATGGCAAATGTCATATGGCTATTGCCAGTTGTAACACTTCAAAAATCCAACAGGGGGTGAGTGCGCTCCACCGTGGTTTTTCATATTGGAAATGGACCTCAAGTCAACATCCAAAAGCAACATTTTGAAAAAATGATATTTTTTTTTTACATGCGCATAAAGAAATGTTTTATCCATTTGCAATATGATTTCATATGAAGTCAAAAGTCGAAAATGTGAACTTTTTTAAAAACTTATCACCCTCGTAAAAAAGTGCTTTCTGGACCGTTTTTCGAAATTGTTTCGATTTTATGTCAATTCATCATGTGTAAGAACTATATGAATATACATTTGTAAAATTGTATTATCATAATTTTTTTTTACATGCGCATAAGAAATATGTTTTATCCATTTGCAATATGATTTCATATGAAGTCAAAAGTCGAAAATGTGAACTTTTTTAAAACTTATCACCCTCGTAAAAGTGCTTTCTGGACCGTTTTTCGAAATTGTTTCGATTTTATGTCAATTCATCATGTGTAAGAACTATATGAATATACATTTGTAAAATTGTATTATCATAATTTTTTTTTAACTTTTGCATAAGGAATATGATTTGTCCATTGCAATATGATTTCATAGGAAGTCAAAAGTCAAAGTCAAAAGTCACTTTTTTGGGAGCCAGATACCATAAGAAATTTGACATGCTCAAAAATCCTGCAGAAATGCAAAATTGACTGGCCAGATGAACTCGGGATGGCCTGGCAGTGATAGTTGCTCCTTTCCATCGCTCATTGTGTTGACTTCATCATGTCCATTTTGTGATGTTTTTTCACTGTTGAATCATATTGCAAGTGTACGGGCATTTTCAATATGGTTCAATGGGCATTTACCATAAGAAATTTGACATGCTCAAAAATCCTGCAGAAATGCAAAATTGACTGGCCAGATGAACTCGGGATGGCCTGGCAGTGATAGTTGCTCCTTTCCATCGCTCATTGTGTTGACTTCATCATGTCCATTTTGTGATGTTTTTTCACTGTTGAATCATATTGCAAGTGTATGGGCATTTGCAATATGGTTCAATGGGCATTTACCATAAGAAATTTGACATGCTCAAAAATCCTGCAGAAATGCAAAATTGACTGGCCAGATGAACTCGGGATGGCCTGGCAGTGATAGTTGCTCCTTTCCATCGCTCATTGTGTTGACTTCATCATGTCCATTTTGTGATGTTTTTTCACTGTTGAATCATATTGCAAGTGTACGGGCATTTGCAATATGGTTCAATGGGCATTTACCATAAGAAATTTGACATGCTCAAAAATCCTGCAGAAATGCAAAATTGACTGGCCAGATGAACTCGGGATGGCCTGGCAGTGATAGTTGCTCCTTTCCATCGCTCATTGTGTTGACTTCATCATGTCCATTTTGTGATGTTTTTTCACTGTTGAATCATATTGCAAGTGTACGTGCATTGTTGTGCAACTGGTAACCCAAAAATAAAAATATGGTGATTTCGTTATGTCCATTTGTTTATGTTTTCTTACTTTTGCAAAGTCACTAGGCATTTGCAATATGGTTCAATGGGCAGGTACCATCACGAATTTGTCATGCTATAAAAATCCTGCAGGAATGTGAAATTGACTGGCCCGATGAACTCGGGATGGCTGGGCAGTGATTCTGGTTAATCTCAGTCGCTCGTTAGGGTTGATTTCAGAATGTCACTTTGGTGATGGTACCTCACTGTTTAAACATATTGCAAATGGACAAGAGTCACCAGCAAGTCACCGTCCGTCAGTCAATTAGATATCATTCTGACACCAAACTGATACAAACTGACACCAAACCCACTTTTTCCAACTCGTTTAGTAGCCAACTATCACAAACTTCAGAGCTGGCCCAAAATTCACAACGCCTTCGGTTCAAACCATAAAAAAAACATAAAACACGTAGTTACGTTCTAGCTGCGGGTCCATTTCTTATGTTATGTGTAGGCCTAGCTGAGGCGACCCCGAATCCCAAGTTTCGGCTCGATCGGTCATTTGGTGTCCGAGCAAAACCCTAATTGGTGCTGAAAATCCACTTTTTTCCATGACTTGCGTTGGGGTCCGTCTCTATGGAACGAGACGGTCGCAATGCACCTAGTCTTGCGTTTCTGAGACTTTTCTAAATGTCGTCATTTTCGTAATGGTCAAAATGAATTGAAGTCATTGCAAATGTACGAGGCTGTTTCTCGGTCCGAGAACCTTCTAGAGCCACGTAACTCACCACGCACTATTGACCGGAGGTCTAGAACAGGATTCTAAAGTTTCGGAACTCTAGGTCTGACGGTTCTTTTTTAGCTCGAAGAAAGCTAACTATTGCAGTCACTGTCTGTCTCTACGCACCCCAATACGTCCCTCCATCCAAGTTGTGTTTTAGTGTGATTTATTTTTCCTTTGAAATTTTATGGGAAAAATGACTGATTTACAGTTCATGGGGGTTGCCTAATCACATATATGAAGTTTTGGAAAGATCAGACTTTTTTAACCCCTCGAAACAGCCCAAGAGACACCAATTATGGCACTTCCGGTTGGCACAGGAAGCTATAAATCAACACATATCCTCATTGGGGTATGCTTTTACAGAATCAGAATTTTAAGTCCTTATGTTAAGAACTGACTGATTTACACAGGGTTGAATGCACTATGTCTATCAAACTGCAGGCAGGGTATGGGTATACACTTTTAGGGTGATTTTAACCACTTCCGTTTGCTCCAGGAAGCTTAGAATCAACACAGGTAGACCTCATAGTGGTCTGATGGACTGTCATAGAAGACAGGTTCATTAGGCATTCATAACCCACATAGGCTTCAGGTTGAATTTAGAGGTGCAGGCAATGTATTCCTATGGGGAGAGAAGTCAATGCAAACGGTTTGATGTAAACACCTTCTTTTAACTGTTAAGGGTTAATGCCACACGGTCAAGGTTAGGCTTGCACAGATCGGGAGGACCTCAGGAACGTACCTGAGGTCGAATTGTGCTTCTCACCTAACGGTTCTCTCACTGTCACCCAAAAGCAAATGACATTGAGGGCCAGCCTTCATTTTGGGCCTACTTTTCTAATGGTCGCTGTGCTTAGACCGAGCGAGCTACGGTCAAGCGGGGCATCTTGTTGAACTCGGCACGGCCTAGAGAATATGGAAATGCCATTGTAGGCTTTGTGTGTCTTTAAGCACCGCACTTTGTCACTCCATCCTTGCTGTGTGTGTGTTTCTGTGTGTGTGTGTGTGAGAGAGAGCTTTTCTTTGACATCTGTTGGGAGAAATGACTGACTTACAGTTTATGGGGGTTGCCTAATCACACATATGAAGTTTTGAAAAGATCTGACCTTTTTAACCCTTGGAAACTGCCACTGTGACACCATTTAAGGCACTTCCGGTTGGCACAGGAAGCTATAAATAAACTCATATCCTGATTGAGGTATGCCTTTACATAATCCTGAGTTTTAAGTCTTTACGTTAAGAACTGAGTTATTTACGGAGGGTTTAGTGAGTGTGTGTTATTTCAGAAAATCATAAAAAATCACAGAAATCTCGCAGAGCTCCGCAGCACACTTTAAAAAGATTCGTAAGAACACCCTGCAACTGGATCTGTAACCGTTGAAAAAAAAAAACCCTATCTGTGAACATCACCAATCTGTCATTGTACGATTTCTCTTAAATGACGATAGATAAATGGCTGTTTTTTTTTTAATTGACACCGGAGGCTCCTTGACTTTGACGTGAAGTGGAAAAATAATTTCTCTATTTTCATTTTGGACCTTTAATCCCAGATAAATGGCCATAACTCAAAAACCGTTGAGGCCTAGACGCCATCTTGTTCGGGGCCAACTGCCCGTTATGCCAAACCTATGCTCACCGAGTTTCGGCTTCGAAATATTTTCAGTTTTCGAGATAAGGCCCCGTCGTGAATCGTGATGTTTTGTCCAATAGCAATATGATTGCTTATGCCCTCTTGTGGGAATTTCCGGGACAGCGGCAAAATGACCAAAATCGTATTATTTTTGTAAAACGGAAACCGAATGTCCGACAAAGTTCATTTGATGACTTCCCGGTAGGTCCGACCCTGCCGCTCGGCCCGACGCCGTCCGCGAATTTTACAAACGATTTCGGACGTCTAGTAAGGGACCGTACATTTCCAATATGGACTTTCTCACTAACCATACGGCACCTGCCGAAATCTTCCCTTAAGGTATGCTATCTAACTGAGAGTCTCCTCATTGAAAACATCTGAAGTTCTTCAAAGGTAAATTATTTTATTTGAATGCTTTTCTTGTTTTTGTGAAAATGTTGCCTGCTGAATGCTAGGCTTAATGCTATGCTAGCTATCAATACTCTTACACAAATGCTTGTGTAGCTATGGTTGAAAATCTGAGATGACAGTGTTGTTAACAAAAGTCTAAGCTTGTGAGTGAATATATTTCTTTCATTTAATTTGCGATTTTCATGAATAGTTAACGTTGCATTATGGTAATGAGCTTGAGGCTATAATTACGCTCCCAGATACGGGATTGCTCGACGCAAGAAGTTAAGGACATTACATCAAAGTTGGAGCAGCCTGTAGTGTGGTTTTCCACTTAAATTTTGAGTGTCACTCCAAATCCAGACCTCCATGGGTTGATAAATTTGATTTCCATTGATCATTTTTGTGATTTTGTTGTCAGCACATTCAACTATGTAAAGAAAAAATTATTTAATAAGAATATTTCATTCATTCAGATCTAGGATGTGTTATTTTAGTGTTCCCTTTATTTTTTTGAGCAGTGTATTAGCATCTGGGACAGAAAAGGAGGCAGTTCCTTGTAAAAAGTTCACTTGTGGAATTTCTTTCCGCATTTGAGTCAATCAGCTGTGTTGTGACAAGGTAGTGGTGGCATACAGAAGATAGCCCTATTTGGTGAAAGACCAAGTCCATATTATGGCAAGAACATCTCAAATAAGCAAAGAGAAACAACATTCCATCATTACTTTAAGACATGAAGTTCAGTCAATATGGAATATTTCAAGAACTTGAAAGTTTCTTCAAGTGCAGTCACAAAAACCATCAAGCGCTATGATGAAACTGGCTCTCACATGAGGACTGCCACAGGAAAGGAAGACTCAGAGTTACTGCACAGGATAAATTAGAGTTACCAGCCTCAGAAATCATCATTAACTGCACCTCAGATTGCACCTCACAAAGTTCAAGTAACATACACATCTCAGAGGTCATACAATAAGTTTTGTTGTGATTCATATGTTGATGATGTAAAGAATATTTGCTGGTCTGTGGTGTGTGATGAGGAGCAACCAGGTGCTGCACTTGATGCATTTATGAAACTACTTCTTCCAGTTACTAATAATCCCATTAAGAAAATGACTGTAAAAACTGTTAAATCCCCTTGGATTGTTTCAATGATGAGGAATTGAAACAATTTATGGTTGAGAGGGATGAGGCAAAAGGTATGGCAATTAAGTCTGGCACCCCAACTGATTGGCAAACATACTGCAAATTAAGAAATCATGTGGTTAAACGAAATAAAATAAACTACACTATGAAACAAAGATAAATTATATAGAATGATAGTAAATAGCTCTGGGGAACCTTAAATTAAATTCTGTGGAAAAAAGCAAACTCAGCTCCTTCATTCATTGAACCAGATGACTCATTCATCACAAAGCCCACTGATATTGCAAACTACCTCATGACTTTTTCATTGGCAAGATAAGCAAACTTAAGGATGACATGCCAGCAACAAACACTGACACTACACATCCAAGTATATAGGACCAAATTATGAAAAACAAGAATTGTACTTTTGAATTCTGCGTCAGTGTGGAAGAGGTGAAATAAATATTGTTGTCTATCAACATTGACAAGCCACTGGGGTCTGACAATCTGGATGGGAAATTACTGAGGATAACAGCAGACGATATTGCCATTCCTATTTGCAACATCTTCAATTTAAGCCTACTAGAGAACGTGTGCCCTTGGGCTTGGAGGGAAGTCATTCCGCCACCCAAGAATACTGGCTCAAATAGCCGACCAATCAGCCTTTTACCAACCCTTAGTGAACTTCTGGAAAAAATGTTGTTTGACCAGATACAATGCTATTTCACAGTAAACAAATTGACAACAGAATTTCAGCATGCATATAGGTGTCAGGTTCTGACCTTAGTTCTTTTGTTATGTCTTTGTTTTAGTATGGTCAGGGCGTGAGTTGGGTGGGTTGTCTATGTTCCTTTTTTCTATGTTTTGGGATATTTGTGTTTGGCCTGGTATGGTTCTCAATCAGAGGCAGCTGTCAATCGTTGTCCCTGATTGAGAACCATACTTAGGTAGCCTGGTTTCACTTTTGAGTGGTGGGTGATTATATATCCTGTATTAGTGTTTTCACCATACGGGATTGTTTCGTTTGTTTGTTTATACTTTTGTTATTTTGTTCAGTGTTCTGTTGATTTATTAAATATATCATTATGGACACTTACCACGCTGCACATTGGTCTGATCCTTAATACTCCTCTGAAGAAGAGGAATTCCGTTACAGAACCACCCACCACTCAAGGACCAAGCAGCATGGTAACGGGCAGCAGCAGAAATCTCTGGACTCATGGACATGGGAGGAGATTCTGGACGGCAACGGACCCTGGGCACAGGCTGGGGAATATCGCTGCCCCAAGGCAGAGCTGAGAGGTGGCGATATGAAGAGGCAGCACGGCAGCGCGGCTGGGACGAGAGGCAGCCCCAAAAATGTATTGGGGGGGTGGTGGCGGCACACGTGTAGTGTGGCTAAGTCAGGTAGGAGACCTGCGCCAACTCCCCGTGCTTACCGTGGAGAGAGGTGGATCGGGCAGGTACCGTGTAATGCCATGAGGTGCACGGTGTCCCCGGTGCGCAGGCATAGCCCGGTGCGTTATAGCGCAGCGCCTCGTATCGGCCGGGCTAGAGTGGGCATCGAGCCAGGTGCCATGAAGCCGGCTCAGCGCATCTGGTCTCCAGTGCGTCTCCTCGGGCTGGGGTACATGGCACCAGCCCTACGCACGGTGTCCCCAGGTTCGCCAGCACAGCCCTGTGGGGTCTTTTCTACCTCGCCGCACTGGCATGGCTACGGGGAGTATCCAAACAGGTAGGGTTGTGCAGGCTCGGTGCGCCTCCACGGTCCGGTCTATCCGGTGCCTCCTCCACGCACCAGCCCTCTGGTGGCAGTCCCCCGCACCAGGCTGTCTCTCCATCTCCTCCCTACATGTGCTCCTGCCTGTCCAGCACTGCCAGAGTCTCACTCCTGTCCAGCGCTGCCAGAGTCACCCGTCTGTCCTGAGCTGCCGGAGTCGCCCGTCTGTCCTGAGCTGCCGGAGTCGCCCGTCTGTCCTGAGCTGCCGGAGTCGCCCATCTGTCCTGAGCTGCCGGAGTCGCCCGTCTGTCCTGAGCTGCCGGAGTCGCCCGTCTGTCCTGAGCTGCCGGAGTCGCCCGTCTGTCCTGAGCTGCCGGAGCCGCCCGTCTGTCCTGAGCTGCCGGAGTCACCCGTCTGTCCTGAGCTGCCGGAGTCGCCCGTCTGTCCTAAGCTCCCGGAGTCGCCCGTCTGTCCTGAGCTGCCGGGGCCTCCCGTCTGTCCTGAGCTGCCAGAGTCTCACTCCTGTCCAGAGCTGCCGGAGTCGCCCGTCTGTCCTGAGCTGCCGGAGTCGCCCGTCTGTCCTGAGCTGCCGGAGTCGCCTGTCTGTCCTGAGCTGCCGGAGTCACCCGTCTGTCCTGAGCTGCCGGAGTTGCCCGTCTGTCCTGAGCTCCCGGAGTCGCCCGTCTGTCCTGAGCTGCCGGGGCCTCCCGTCTGTCCTGAGCTGCCGGGGCCTCCCGTCTGTCCGGAGCTGCCGGGGCCTCCCGTCTGTCCTGAGCTGCCGGGGCCGCCCGTCTGTCCTGAGCTGCCGAGGCTGCCCGCCTGTCCTGAGCTGCCGGGGCCGCCCGTCAGCCAGTAGCTGCCGGAATCGCCCGTCACTCCGGTGCTGCCGGAGTCTTCCGCCTGCCCGGTGCTAGTGGAATCTCCCGTTTGTCCGGTGCTGCCGGAATCTCCCGTCCATTCAGGACCCGTGGCTTGGGTCCCCAGTCCGAGATTGGCGGCAAGGGTCGCCGCTCTAAAGCGGCCACAGAGGCGGTTAAAGAGGCGGAGAAAGACTATGGTGGAGTGGGGTCCGCTTCCCGCGCCAGAGCCACCATCGCGGACAGACACCCACCCAGACCCTCCACTATAGGTTCAGGTTTTGCGGACGGAGTCCGTACCATTGGGAGGGGGTTACTGTCACGTTCTGACCTTAGTTCTTTTGTTATGTCTTTGTTTTAGTATGGTCAGGGCTTGAGTTGGGTGGGTTGTCTATGTTACTTTTTCTATGTTTTGGGATTTCTGTGTTTGGCCTGGTATGGTTCTCAATCAGAGGCAGCTGTCAATCCTTGTCCCTGATTGAGAACCATACTTAGGTAGCCTGGTTTCACTTTGAGTGGTGGGTGATTATGTATCCTGTGTTCGTGTTTTCACCATACGGGACTTTTTCGGTTGTTTGTACTGTTGTTATTTTGTTCAGTGTTCTGTTGATTTATTAAATATATCATTATAGACACTTACAACGCTGCACATTGGTCTGATCCTTAATACTCCTCTGAAGAAGAGGAATTCCGTTACAATAGGTAAGGACACTCAAGAAGCACAGCACTTACACAAATGACTGATGATTGGTTGAGAGAAATTGATGATAAAATGATTGTGGGGGCTGTCTTGCTAAACCTCAGAGCAGCTTTTGTCAATATCGATCATATTCTGCCACAGGAAAAACTTGTGTTAAGGCTTTACATCCCCTGCTAGAATTTGGATACAGAGTTACTTGTCTAACAGAACACCGAGGGTGTTCTTTAATGGAAGCTTCTCAAAAATAATCCAGTTAGAATCAGGAATTCCCCAGGGTAGCTGTTTAGGCCCCTTGCTTTTTAATTTTTTTTACTAACTTTGAGTAAAGCCAGAATGTCAATGTATGCAGATGACTCAACACTATACACATCAGCTACTACAGTGACTGAAATTACTGTGTTCACTTAACAAAGAGCTGCAGTTAGTTTCAGAGTGGGTGGCAAGGAATAAGATAGCCCTAAATATTTCTAAATCTAAAAGCATTATATTTGGAACAAAACACTCACTAAAAAAATAATGTGGAAATTGAGCAAGTTGAGATGACTAAAATGCTTGGAGTAACCCTAGATTGTAAACTGTCATGGTCAAAACATATTGATGCAGTAGTAGCTAAGATGGGGAAAAGTTTGTCTATAATAAAGCAATGCTCTTCCTTCTTAACAAAACTATCCACAAGGCAGGTCCTACAGGCCCTAGTTTTGTCGCACCTTGACTACTGTTCAGTCGCGTGGTCAGGTGCCACAAAAAAGGACTTGCAATTGGCGCCGAACAGGGCAGCACGGCTGAAAGAGCTAATATTTGAAAAATGCATGTCAATCTCTCCTGGCTGGAAGTAGAAGAGAGATTTTTTCTTCATCACTACTTTTATTTATGGAGGCATTGACATGTTGAATGCACCGAGCTCTGTCTAAACTACTGGCACACAGCTCGGCCACCCATGCATACCCCCCAAGACACAAGAGGTTTCTTCACTGTCCCCAAGTCTAGAACAGACTATGGGAGGTACACAGTACAACATGTATCTGACTACATGGCTACATGGAACTCTATTCCACATCAAGTAACTGACGCAAGCAGTAAAATTAGATTTAAAGAACAGATAAAAAACACCTTGTGGAACAGCGGGGACTGTAAAGCAACACAAACATTGGCAAAGACAGACACATACATACTTACACACACACACGATAACATACACACTATTCATTTAGTACTGTAGATATGTGGTAGTGTTGGAGTAGAGGCCTGAGGCCACAGTGTGTTGTGAAATCTGTCAAAGTATAAAGTATAAACATACCTTGAGTTTGTGGAACTCTCAAAGTTTGGACACACCTTCTCATTCAAGGAGTTTTCTTTATTTTTACTATTTTCTACATTGTAGAAAAAAAGTGAAGACATCAAAACTATGAAATCACACATATGGAATCATGTAGTAACCAAAAAAGTCCAATCAAAATCAAATCAAATTGTATTGGTCACATAAACATATTTAGCAGATGTTATTAAAGGTATGGCGAAATGCAGTAGTATCTAAGAATTCACAACAATGTACACGTATCTAAATGTAAAATAATGGAATTAAGAACTATATAAACATTAGATTGAGCAATGTCGGAGTGGCATTGACTAAAATACAGTAGAATGGACTACATATGAGATGAGAAATGTATGTAAACATTATTAAAGTGACTAGTGTTCCAGTGATTCCAAGTCTATGTATATAGAGCAGCGGTCTCTATGGTGCAGGGTTGCAAAACCGGGAGGAAGCCGGCTAGTGATGGCTATTTAACAGTCTAATGGCCTTGAGCTCAAAGCTGTTTTTCAGTCTCTCGGTCCCAGCTTTGATGCACCTGTACTGACCTCGCCTTCTGGATGATAGCGGGGTGAACAGGCAGGGGCTCGGGTGTTTGATGTCCTTGAGGATCTTTTTGGCCTTTCTGTGACATCGGGTGCTGTAGGTGTCCTGGAGGGCAGGCAGTTTTCCCCCAGTGATGTGTTGCACAGACCGCACCACCCTCTGGAGAGCTCTGCGGTTGCGGGCGGTGCAGTTGCCGTATCAGGTGGTGATACAGCCCAACAGGATGCTCTCAATTGTACATCTGTGAAGGTTTTAGGGGCCAAGCCACATTTCTTTAGCCTCCTGAGGTTGAAGAGGCGCTGTCTTTGTGGGTGGACCATTTAATTTTGTCAGTGATGTGTACCCCGAGGAACTTGAAGGTTTCCACCTTCTCCACTGCGGTCCCATCGATGTGGATAGGGGCGTGCTCCCTCTGCTGTTCCTCAAGTCCACGATCAGTTCCTTTGTTTTGTTGACGTTGAGTAAGAGATTATTTTCCTGGCACCACTCTCCCAGGGCCCCCATCTCCTCCCTGTAGGCTTTCTCATCATTGTTGGTAATCAGGTGTTGTTTCTTACTTTCACCACCTGGGAGCGGCCATCAGGAGGTCCAGGACCCAGTTGCACAGGGCGGGGTTCAGACCCAGGGCCCCGAGCTTAATGATGAGCTTGGAGGGTACTATGGGGTTGAATGGTGAGCTATAGTCAATGAACAGCATTCTTATATAGCTATTCCTCTTGTCCAGATGGGATAAGGCAGTGAGCATTGCGATGACGATTGCGTCGTCTGTGTATCTACTGGGGCGGTAAGCAAATTGAAGTGGGTCTAGGTGTCAGGTAAGGTAGAGGTGATATGATCCTTAACTAGCTTCTCAAAGCACTTCATTATGACAGAAGTGAGTGCTTCGAGGCGATAGTAATTTAATTCAGTTACCTTTGCTTTCTTCGATACAGGAACTATGGTGGACATCTTGAAGCAAGTGGGGACAGCAGACTGGGATAGGGAGAGATTGAATATGTCTGTAAACAGTCCACCTTGCTGGTCGGCACATGCTCTGAGGACGTGGCTAGGGATGCCGTCCGGGCCGGCAGCCTTGCCAGGGTTAACACGCTTAAATATCTTACTGACATCGGCCACAGGAAAGGAGAGCCGACAGTCCTTGGTTGCGGGCCTTGCCAGTGGCACTGTGTTATCCTCAAAGCGGGTGCAGAAGGTGTTCGGCTTGTCCGGGAGCAAGACATCGGTGTCCGCTACGTGACTGGTTTTCCCTTTCTAGCCCGTGATTGTCTATAGACCCTGCCACATACGTCTTGTGTCTGAGCCGTTGAAATGCGACTCCACTTTGTCCTTTGTACTGACGTTTTGCCTGTTTGATTGCCTTACGAAGGGAATAACTACACTGTGTTTGGTAATATTCCCAGTCACCTTGCCATGGTTAAATAAGGTGGTTTATGCTTTCAGTTTTGCGAGAATGCTGCCATCTATCTACGGTTTCTGGTTTGGGTAGGTTTTAATAGTCACAGTGGGTACGACATCTCCTATACACTTCCTGATCAATTCAGTCACCGTATTCGTCGATGTTATTCTCAGAGTCTACCTGGAACATATCCCAGTCCGCATTATCAAAACAATCTTGAAGCATGTATTCCGATAGGTCAGACCAGCATTGAATAGACCTTAGCACGGGTACTTTCTGTTTGAGTTTCTGCCTATAGGAAGGGAAAAGCAAAATAGAGTCGTGATCAGATTTACCGAAGGCGAGGGCCGGGGAGAGCCTTGTAGGCATTTCTAAAAGTTGAGTGGCAGTGGTCCAATGTTTTTTCAGCACGAGTACTGCATTCAATGTGTTGGTAGAACTTCGTAGCGTTTTCCTCAAATTGCTTTGTTAAAATCCCCAACTACAATAAATGCGGCTTCAGGATATGTGGTTTGCATGAAGTCCAGCGTAGTTCTTTGAGGGCCGTCGTGGTACTGGCTTGAGGAATATACACGGCTGTGACTATAACTGAAGAGAATTCTCTTGGGAATTCTCTTGGGATGTCATACGGTCGGCATTTGCATGAGGTATTCTAGGTTGGGTGAACAAAAGGACTTGATTTTCCAAATGTTATGACAATCTCACCATGAGTAGTTAATCATGAAACATACACTCCCAGCTTTCTTCTTCCCTGAGAGTTCTTTTTTCCTATCTGCACAATGTACTGAAAACCCAGCTGGCTGAATGGATGGGGACAGTATATCCCGAGAGAGAGAGCCATGTTTCCGTGAAACAGAGTATGTTACAATCCCTGATATCTCTCTGGAAGGAGATCCTCGCCCTGAGCTCGTCTACTTTATTATCCAGAGACTGAACATTAGCAAGTAATATACTCTGAAGCGGTGGAAGGTGTGTACGCTTCCTGAGTCAGACTAGAAGTCCACTGCGAATACCTCTTCTCCGCCGGCGGTGTTTTGGAGTAGCCTCTGGAATAAGTTATATTGCCCTGGGAGGTACGAACAAAAGATCCAATTCAGGAAGGTCGTATTCCTGGTCGTAATGCTAGTTACCGGCTGTATGTATTAACACAAAAAAATTCTGGGCTAATTATGTAAGAAATAACACACAAAAACAAAATACTGCAAAGTTGCTTAGGTTGCTTAGCTGTCGGCGCCCAAATCAAAATATATTTTACATTTTAGATTCTTCAAACGAGCCACATGTTTGCCTTGATGACAGCTTTGCATTCTCTCAACCAGGTTCATGAGGTAGTCACCTCGAATGCTTTTCCAACAGTCTTGAAGGAGTTCCCACATTAGCTGAGCACTAGTTGGCTGCTATCCCTTCACTCTGCGGTCCAACTCTCCCAAACCATCTCAAGTGGGTTGAGGTCGGGTGATTGTGGAGGCCAGGTCATCTGATGCAGCACTCCATCACTCTCTATTCATCTGTTGAGATGTGTCTGTTATTTGAACTCTGAGGTCCAATCTGAGGTGCAGTTAATTGCCCATTTTTGAGGCTGGTAACTCTAATGAACTTATCCTCTGCAGCAGAGGTAACTCTGGGTCTTCTTTTCCTGTGACGGTCCTCACGAGAGCCAGTTTCATCATTGCGCTTGATGGTTTTTGCTGCACTTGAAGAAAGTTTCAAAGTTCTTAAAATGTTCAGTACTGACTGACCTTCATGTCTTAACTTCTTGGATATAGGGGGCGCTATTTTAATTTTTGGATGAAAAACGTTCCCGTTTTAAACAAGATATTTTGTCATGAAAAGATGCTCGACTATGCATATAATTGACAGCTTTGGAAAGAAAACACTCTGACGTTTCCAAAACTGCAAAGATATTGTCTGTGAGTGCCACAGAACTGATGTTACAGGCGAAACCCAGATAAAAATCCAATCAGGAAGTGCCGCATTTTTTGAAACAGCCTCATGCCAATGACTCCTTATATGGCTGTGAAGGAGCTAGGAGTCAGCTTACGTTTTCCACGTTTTCCCCAAGGTGTCTGCAGCATTGTGCCGTCTTTTTAGACATTTCCATTGGAGAATGGCTGTAAGACACCATATAGGGCGAGTGGACGCATGGTGTCTCCCGGAGAAAACGTAAAATACTGAGGTAGCCATTTTTCCAATAGTTTCTTATGAGAAACCAACTTCCTCCACGGTTATATTATTGAATACATATGTTAAAAACACTTTGAGGATGGATCCTAAACAACGTTTGCCGTGTTTCTGTCGATATTATGGAGCAAATTTTGAAAAAAGTTCAGTGTTATAGTTGAAGTATTTTCGGTCGATTTCTCAGCCAAGCAGGATGAACAAACGTGACGTTTTTCGCCTACAAAAATATTATTTTTGGAAAAAAGGAACATTTGCTATCTAACTGGAAGTCTCCTGAGTGAAAGCATCTGAAGTTCTTCAAAGGTAAATGATTTAATTTGGTTGCTTTTCTTATTTTTGTGAAAATGTTGCCTGCTGCCAGCACAGCCTAGCATAGCATTATGCCATGCTAAACTTACACAAATGCTTGTCTAGTGTTGGCTGTAACGCACATTTTGAAAATCTGAGATGACAGCGTTGTTAACAAAAGGCTAATCTTGTGTTTCAATATATTTATTTCATTTCATTTGCGATTTTCATGAATAGGAAACGTTGCGTTATGGTAATGCACTTGAGGCTATGATTACGCTCCCGGATACGGGATTGCTCGTCGCTAGAGGTTAAAGTAATGATGGACTGTCATTTATGTTTGCTTATGTATACCACAACACAATTGATTGGCTCAAACGCATTAAGAGGGAAATAAATTCCACAAATGCACGTTTACAAAGCACACCTGTTAATTGAAATGCATTCCAGGTGACTACCTCATGAAGCTGATTGAGAGAATGCCAAGAGTGAGGGTGGCTACTTTGAAGAATCTCATTAACACTTTTTTGGTTACTACATGATTCCATATGTGTTATTTCAGAGTTTTAATGTCTTCACTATTATTCTACAATGTGTGTCCAAACCTTTGACTGGTACTATATATGAAGATACCTTGAGTTTATGGAACGCCAATGTGGTAAAATGACATGTTTATGAACATACCTTTCATTTGAGGAACTCCAGTGTGGTAATGACATGTATATAAACAGACCTTGAGTGTGTTGAACTCCAATGTGTTATTGACTTGTATGAGTTCCTCCATCTGCTTCATCTGGCCCACCTGTGTGTTGGACTCCTTGATGATCTGGAAGAGGGAGAATAACAACAAAGAGTGGAGGTGTAGTGGAGCACATTTTGGTAAGGTTTTGTTGGCCCAGTATTTTGAATAAGTATCCAACAGAAAGACTGCTGTCCATTTCCTAATGGATTTCAATTTAACAGGCCTACTTATTTTCAATGGCACATTGTTCGTAGTATTTAGGTATATATACTCCAATTTAGGCACTCCTCCTTCTCCCCAATCTTTACATATTTTATGGTTCGACAGGAAGACGAAGTGATTGGGTAATAAACCATTGTTTCTCCCTTAAGGGGACCTGACCTCAACCCCGTTGATGCCTAATCCAAAGATCTCTCCACCCATATCCCCTATAGCGATCATGTGACTTCACCCTGTCCACCCAGCACATTCCAAAGCCATCTGGCTCCTACAGATAACCATTAACTTCTGATGTAAAAACCAGTCTCTAGGATAGCATTGTTCCAAGTTTAATCCAGAATTCAATGGTACACTATATATACAGAAGGATGTGGACACCCCAAATTAGTGGATTCGGCTATTTCAGTCACACCCATTGCTGACAGGTGTATAAAATCGAGCACACAACCATGTGATCTCCATAGACAAACATTGACAGTAGAATTGCCTTACTCAAGAGCTCAGCGACTTTCAACATGGCAACGTCATAGGATGCCACCTTTCCAACAAGTCAGTTCGTAAAATGTCTACCCTGTTAGAGCTGCCCCAGTCATCTCTTCATTCAAAGACTCTTACTGACAGTTGTGGCTGCTTTGTGTGATGTATTGTTGTCTCTGCCTTCTTGCCTTTGTGCTGTTGTCTGTGCCCAATGATGTTTGTACTATGTTGTTGTCATGTTGTGTTGCCACCGTGCTGTGTTGTCATGTGTTGCTGCCATGCTATGTTATTGTCTTAGGTTTCTCTTTGCCGAGTGCTGAAGCGTGTCTGTCCTCGGTTGCAACACTCACTACTGAGTTCCAAACGGCCTCTGGAAGCAACGTCAGCACAATAAGTGTTTGTTGGGAGCTTCGTGAAATGGGTCTCCATAGCCGAACAGCCACACACAAGTCTAAGATCGCAATGCCAAGTCTCGGCTGGAGTGGTGTAAAGCTTACCCCCATTGTACTCTGGAGCAGTGGAAAGCGTTCTCTGGATTGATGAATCACTCTTCACCATCCGGCAGTCCGAAAGACCAATCTGAGTTTGGTGGATGCCAGGAGATTGTTACCTGCCCCAATGCATACTTTGAAATGTATACTGTAGTTTGATGGAGAGGAACAATGGTCTGTGAATGTTTTTCATAGTTTGGGCTAGCCACTTAGTTCCAGTAAAGAGACATTTTAACGCTACAGCACACAATGACATTCTAGATGATTCTGTGCTTCTAACTTGGTGGCATCAGTTTGGAGAAGGCCCTTTCCTATTTCAGCATTACAATGCCACTGTGCCAAAAGTGAGGTCCATGCAGAAATGGTGTGTCGAGATCGGTGTGGAAGAACTTGACTGGCCTGCATAGAATCCTGACCTCAACCCCATTGAATACCTTTGGGATAAATTGGAATGCCGACTGCGAGCCAGGTCTAATTGCCCACATCAGTGCTCGCCCTCACTAACACTCTTGTGGCTGAATGGAAGTCCCTGCAGCAATGTTCCAACACCTGTTGGAAAGCCTTCCCAGAAGAGTGGAGTCTGTTATAGCAGTAAAGGGGGGACCAGTTCCATATTAATGCCCATGATTTTGGAATGAGATGTTCGACGAGCAGGTGTCCACATACCTTTGGTCATATAGTGTATCAAATTGGGGTGGATGGAATAGGTGTTACCTCAGACACTGAGGTCAGGGCTCTAGAGGCAGTGTTCTCCTCCCTAGTGCCCTCTTTAGTCCTCTTCAGGATGTTCTGTGTGGAAAAGCAGACTTAGGTTGTGTCCCAATTGCACCCTATTCCCTATATAGTGAAGTACTTTTGACCAGGACCAATAGGACTCTGGTCAAAAGTAGTGCACTGTATAGAAAAGGGTGCCATTTGGGATGCAGCCGTACAGTAAAGTGAGTGCATCATTTTTTTTTGCATTGGTATGTAATTTGACCTGTGACCTGGAGATGTTGGCAGCCGCTGTTACTGACCAGGGCCCGATGCATCTTTCTTACAATGGCCGAAGATGTACCATGCATTTCCCAAAACACAACGCAGAGAGAACGTTCTCTAAGTGCATCGTTGAGGCATTTGTCGATACTGATAGGATCGAAAGAAAGACAGCGCTGCTCTCGGAACAGTTTTATCCATGGAAATCTTACCCTAACATAAAAATTATTCCACAATATTGACGATGCTTAGCCTGTAATATAATGCACTAAATCAAGATTTGGCACATCACTGAGCACATGTTATATATATATATATATATATATATATATATATATATATATATATATATATATATATATATATATGTTATATATTATACATATCATGAAATATATTGAGGTAAGAGAACCTCAAGTAATAGAGTAATAGAACTCAATGAAATGAACATGAAATTGATTTCAATATGATTGTAATATATTGGTCTACGTAGCCTAAAGGCCTACAGTATTCAACACTGCAGTCATCTCAGTTTTCATCCGTTGCTTTTTTGTAACAATTGCAAAGACATTTGCAACTTTTTATTTGTAGTCAACTTTGTTCAGAAGTTATCGGTGGTCACAGAGAGACAGATAAACATCTTGATTCTATGTTTAGTGGTTGCCTGTGTATAAAGGGATGTAACATATACAAGGGCAATTGACGCACTTAGCTGTTCTATGAGTGGCTGAGGCAGTTGTTAAATAACGAGCATTTTCAAGTGTAACTTCAGCAACAATGGTTTTTGGAGATTTAACGATTATCCTATGAAAGTTCTAACAATTAACTTAGCCTTAAGATGCTTTGGTGAAATCGGACACTGGATGTTGATGCATGTGATGGAATTACAACTATCTAATTGATTCTAATTATTATTACATTATGATGATTCTGGGTTGGAGAGATGCAGCCACTGACCTGTACAAGGATCTTGATGCGTGTGATCCTCTGGAAAGGAAGGAGCAGAAAGGAGGAGAAGGGAAGACGACGACATAGAGGAGACTCCTCCAGCCTCCGCATCACCAACGCAAATGGGTTGTTGGTCTGCCTGCAAAGTGGATTGGTGGGTTAACGAATAGTAATGGGAAGGTCGGCCCTTTTTTCTCTGACTCTGATCTTTCCGACTGAATCTTTCAACTGATTTTGTTCATTTGAGTCAGTAAAGGACGATTTATGCTTTATCGGCCAATGCAGAAACCGGATAGACCATGCAGAGCATTTATCGCATCGCCTTGCCCCCCCCCAAAAAAATGTACAATGAGGAGGGCTCCGTATAGCTCTGCATTGACATGATTGGTTGACGGTAGGTGGGGTTGGTAAGATCTGTATAAACACAAATTCACTTCCTTGACAAGTTCCTTCACAACAGCTCTGCTCCGCAAAGCACAAGAAGTATGAATGCCCTGACTTACAGGGCCGCATCGCAGTAAATGCTGTATCGCCAATGCAGAGTCCAGAAAGACCACAAATTGACTTTAATACCCAGAGCACGCAGGACCCCCTACAGGCGACCGATGAACTAAAAACAAAATAATCATGATTCTTCAAGCCTCTCGTTCACCATAGGTGTCTTATTGGAGCTGTCATCTGTGACTGAAACTTATAAAACTGTGCTTCTAACAATGTACATTTGGGATTGCTAGGCATACAAATAAGATCATTTATTGACACCTTTTAAATTAGGTCTAGTTGCTTCCGCAGCTAGACTAGATTGTGAATGACTTGGCAGAATGAAATTGCTTGACTGCCATGAAGGAGATTTGCCCAATAGCCTAGGTATCATTCGCAAACTGCAGCAGCCCCCGAAATGATTCTTCTTGAGTTTGAGAGATGAGCAGAGGCAGACTTGGTTCTACAAAGCTGTGTCCATCGATAACGTTCAATAATCGATGGATTGCATTCATTCTTACACCATGCGATCTCACAATGATCACAGACATACTTCTTTTGGGGTGGGAGTGGTCGAGTAGGGATTATTTCTCTGCCATCTTTTTTTCAGAGGGTTGGTAATGGGTTGTTGTTTTTTTGTGGGTACTTGTAGGTGGAATGGCTTGTCACTGTGTCTACCTCAGGGTTTGTGTGGGGACTCGGGGAAGGGACAGGACCTTATTTAATTCCATTGCTGATGTGTTTTTAAATATATTTTATGAATCACATCACACCTTTGTCTTGGAATGTAGATTGTTTAAATATAGCAGCTTAGATTTACCTGTTGAGTGTAGGGGGCAGGATTTTTGTTTTTGGCAAAAAAACGTATCCACTTGAAACTGCCTATTTCTCAGGCCCAGAACCTAGAATATGCATATAATTGTCAGATTAGGATAGAAAACACTCTAAAGTTTCCAAAACTGTCAAAATATTGTCTGTCAGTAATAACAGAACTGATATTGCAGGCAAAAACCTGAGGAAAATCAAACCAGGAAGTGGCTTCTATTTTGAAAGCTCCATGTTCCATAGCCTGCCTTCGCTCCATTTAACTTCTTGCGTCGAGCCATCCCGGATCCGGGATCGTGAATACAGCCTCAAGCTCATTACCATAACGCAACGTTAACTATTCATGAAAATCGCAAATGAAATGACATTAAAATGCTAGCTCTCAAGCTTAGCCTTTTGTTAACAACACTGTCATCTTAGATTTTCAAAATATGCTTCTCAACCATAGCAAAACAAGCATTTGTGTAACAGCTAGCGCACCTAGCGTAGCATTTAGCGTTAGCATTAGCAGGCAACATTTTCACAAAAACCAGAAAATCATTCAAATAAAATCATTGCCTTTGAAGAACTTCAGATGTTTTCAATGAGGAGACTCTCAGTTAGATAGCAAATGCTCAGTTTTTCCTGAAAGATGATTTGTTTAGGAGAAATTGCTCCGTTTGGGGCGTCACGTTTGGCTACCAAAAAAAAACGAAAATTCAGTCATCTAAACGTCAAACTTTTTTCCAAATTAACTCCATAATATCGACTGAAACATGGCAAACGTTGTTTAGAACCAATCCTCAAGGTGTTTTTCACATATCTCTTCGATGATATATATACCCAGGAGAAAATGCCTGCGGCTGAAGATTACGCACCAATTTACACAAAGGACACCGGGCGGACCCGTGGTAAATGTAGTCTCTTATGGCCAATCTTCCAATGATATGCCTACAAATACGTCACAATGCTGCAGACACCTTGGACAAACGGCACAAAGCTTAAGCTCGTTCATGGCACATTCACAGCCATATAAGGAGACAATGGAAAACAGAGCCTCAGAAATTCTGCTGATTTCCTGTTTGAGGTTTCATCTTGGTTTCGCCTGTAGCATGAGTTCTGTGGCACTCACAGATAGTTTTGGAAACGTCAGAGTGTTTTCTTTCCAAAGCTGCCAATTATATGCATAGTTGAGCATCTTTTCGTGACAAAATATTGCGCTTAAAACGGGCACGTTTTTTTATCCATAAATTAAAAGAACGCCCCCTATATCCAAGAAGTTAAAGGGATATCAAACAGATTTCTTTTTCCTATCGCTTCCTGAAGGTGTCAACAGTCTTTAGACATAGTTTCAGGCTTTTATTTTGAAAAATGAGCGAGAAAGATAACATTGCGTCATTTATCAGTTAGCTGGGTGTTCGCATGAGTTTTGCTTGCGCAACAGAGTAGGGCAGCCATTGTCTCTCCCTCTCCTATTGAAAAAGCGACAGTCCCGGTTGATATATTATCGATTATATATTTTAAAAAGAACCTGAGGATTGATTATAAAAACCGTTTGACATGTTTCTGTGGACATTAC
This sequence comes from Oncorhynchus kisutch, assembly GCF_002021735.2. Lineage (NCBI taxonomy): Eukaryota > Metazoa > Chordata > Actinopteri > Salmoniformes > Salmonidae > Oncorhynchus > Oncorhynchus kisutch. The sequence continues at coordinate 4,694,563 of NC_034201.2, read as the reverse complement.
GGATACTATTTGGAATTTTTCTTCTTTTGTTAACAACACGGTCATCTCAGATTTTCAAAATATGCTTTTTCTTTTCAACCATAGCTACACAAGCATTTGTGTAAGAGTATTGATAGCTAGCATAGCATTAAGCCTAGCATTCAGCAGGCAACATTTTCACAAAAACAAGAAAAGCATTCAAATAAAATAATTTACCTTTGAAGAACTTCGGATGTTTTCAATGAGGAGACACTCAGTTAGATAGCAAATGTAAATTTTTTCCAAAAATATTATTTGTGTACGAGAAATCGCTCTGTTTTGTTCATCACGTTTGGCTAAGAAAAAAATCTGAAAATGCTGTCTCTACAACGCCGAACTTTTTACCAAATTAACTCCATAATATCGACAGAAACATGGCAAACGTTGTTTAGAATCAATCCTCAAGGTGCTTTTCACATATCTATTCGATGATAAATCATTCGTGGCAGCTGTGTTTCTCCTCGAAGCAAACGAAAAATACACGCAGCTGGAGATTACGCAATAATTGCAACGGAGGACACCCAGCGGCCATCTGGTAGATGTAGTCTCTTAAGGTCAATCTTCCAACGTCACAATGCTGTCGACACCTTGGGGAAATGACACAAAGTCTAAGCTCATTCGTGACCCATACACAGCCATATAAGGAGACATTGGAACACAGCGCACTCAAAATCTGGGGCACTTCCTGTATGAAATTTCATCTTGGTTTCACCTGTAGCATTAGTTCTGTGGCACTCACAGACAATATCTTTGCAGTTTTGGAAACGTCAGAGTGTTTTCTTTCCAAAGCTGTCAATTATATGCATAGTCGAGCATCTTTTCATTACAAAATATCTTGTTTAAAACGGGAAGTATTTTGCAACAATTGTATGATTTCAGACTCATTATTGGTGGTGATTTTAATGCTGTATGGGACAATGTGCGTAATAGAACTGGACCAACAGAGGTGAGAGACCAATGACTATCAACTATGGCGCTATGGTGCTAGGCTCATGAAATCGCAATTATTGACCTCTGGCTCTCTTAATCCTACAGCCAGAGATTTCTATTTTTATTAATTGAGACACCCCAAGAATCAAATATATTTCTTCTTCTAAAGATCTGTTTGATAACATTCAAAATGTTGGAAATATTACCCACTGCTTTATCTGACCACAAGGGTATTTTATGCAAAGCCTCTCTTGGGTGAAATCATCAGCTCATGTCTCAGATGGAGGAGCAATTATCTGAATTCATTGATATAAGCAATGACTGTTCAGTGTCCTCGAATACTGTGGGATGCAGTCAAATGTTTTATTTTCTCATACTCTACCTTATATTAAAACCTGTTAAGCCCACCTGAGACGCAACCGTCTCATCTAGCCATCAGCAAATGCAAATGCGCTACGCTAAATGCTAAAAGCACTCGTTAAAACTCAAACGTTCATTAAAACACACATGCAGGGTAGTGAATTAAAGCTACACTCGTTGTGAATCTAGCCAACCAGTCAGATTATTAAAATGCTTTTCGGCGAAAGCATGAGAAGCTATTATCTGATAGCATGCAACACCCCAAAATACCTGAATGCGACGTAAACAAAAGAATTAGCGTAGCCGGCGCTACACAAATAGCAGAAATAAAATATAAAACTTTGATTACCTTTGACGAGCTTCTTTGTTGGCACTCCTATATGTCCCATAAACATCACTATTGGGTCTTTTTTTTCGATTAAATCGGTCCATATATACCCAAAATAGCCATCTATGGAAACTGTGTGATTCAGAAAAAAACACAGTTTTAAAACGCTACGTCATTTTTTTTTTATTAAAAAAGTTGACGATAAACTTTCACAAAACACTTCGAAATACTTTTGTAATCCAACTTTAGGTAGTAAACGTTAATAATCTATCTAATTGATCACGGGGCGATGTGTATTCAATAGCTCCACGATTTAAAATCATCTTCCAAAATCTCTCTTCCAAAACTTCCTGTCGGAGACCGGATGGAAAGTGATCTCTCTAGTACGTTTGACCAAGAAACAAATGCACCGCAAATGACGAGACTGGCGACATCGTGTGGAAGCTGTAGGAATTGCAATCTCGGCCCCATTTAATTTAGTTTCCATTCAACAATTCATGCAGGTGGCGCATTGATACTTTTTTCAGTTTTCAGTGACCAGATTTTCTTGCGCTTTTCGATGAAACACACGCTCTGTTATAGTCACAGCCGTGATTGAACCAGTTTTAGAAACGTCAGAGTGTTTTCTATCCACACATACTAATCATATGCATATACTATATTCCTGGCATGAGTAGCAGGACGCTGAAATGTTGCGCGATTTTTAACAGAATGTTCGAAAAAGTAGGGGGTAGGCTTAAGAGGTTTAATCTAATTTAAACAATGCAAAATTACTGGAATTTGGAATATAAATTATCACCACTAGAAACAAAAATGCACTCTGACATCTCCACAAGCTATTTTTGATCAGTAGACTATCAGAAAATAACTTAATTATTCACATAGACACTGGGCAGAATCTCAGTTTCCTAAAACACTTCTATTATTTTCATGGGTCTCGCCAAGCCTTCTATTAGCCTATTCTATTAGACTATGTGCCAACCAAAACTTTGTAAATATAACTTCAAATAAATCAATGGACGGCATCATACACTCTGACCCAGTATTAATAAATTCAACATTCCGGGACATTATATAGATCTGAGATCCCACATGATAATGATAAATGTATCTCCTTTCTCCGTGACTTGCAACTGCCTCAGCATCACCCTGATGCTCATTCCTGCAACACTAGAGGTACTTGTTACTCCCTATTACTCTGATTTGAACAAAAAAAAAAAATAGCCAAACAATGAATACCAGGAAATCACAGTTATTTGTATCTTTTTAGGTCAACTACTTCTAGACATTATTCATTATTTCAGTAATAGGGGCTCCTTCAATAGAGACATGAACACTGCTATAATTTCACTTGCTTTATAATTTTTAATGGGTCTATAAATACTGACTTTCCATCACCTACGTATATTTTCATTAGACACAGAAAAAGCGCCTATAATATGTATTGTTATGGTTCGTCCTACGACGTATGGGAATGGGTGAACAATTCATATGCATGATCCAAGTCCTTTATACCAATCCCACTGCCATGGTATCAACTGGCAAAATATGCTCATCCCACTTCAACTAAAACTAAAACCTTGTTGCCAAGGTTGTCAGAGTCCTTTGGTATTTGCTTTATCCCTAGAACCGCTTGTGTGCAAGTGGTCCGACTGTCCCAACGTTAGTATCCTATTACTGTACTTGGCACAGACCACCACATGCTGTATCTCTGTATGCAGATGATAAACTGCTCTATGTTGGCAATGCACCTCAGTCATTACTTAACCTTATCAGCGTTTTTAATAACTACAGCTTTATATCTGGGTATAAAAACTGGACAAAATCTGCTATATTACCCCTGAACTAGGCAATGTGTAATTCACAGCTGCCTCGAAACATTCTCAGAGTCCAGCATTTCCGCAAACTGGAAATAGAAATCTATCACTTCTTTCTAATCAATAGTCAAAAACAACTTCAATTACCATCTTAAGAAGCAGAGAGTCAGATGTGGAAAGATGGGAGCAAATCCTAAACTCATTCCAGGCTCAAGACTCGATAATTAAGATGAACATACTGCCAAGAATCAACTTTTATAGTTCCATGATCCTTCTTTCACCACCATCAGTATATTGGGATAGGCTACATTCATTGCTTGCCAAATTCATTTGGAAGAGGAACTCCCTCATATTAAATTCTCTACCCTCCAGTGGGAAAAATGTGCAGGTGGACAAATCTTATTTTACGCCCTCTGTATTTATGGCTAAATCCAAATACCGCTGGTGCCCCCTGGAGGAAAATCTAGTTGCCCCTCACAGACTCCAAGACATAACCCATTCTGATATCCCACTCAAACACTGCAAACTCAAATTTGGCACTAACGTATCACAACTTATTTCAGTCTGGCACCTGTTTGGAAAACATATCTCTTTTCCTCAATGGTCTCAGACATTACTGAAGGCTACTGTTTCCGTGCATTACTAGACCTACAGAAACATTTTAACCCACCTGGCACTTCCTTCAATATCTTGTTTAAAACGGGAAGTATTTTGCAACAATTGTATGATTTCAGACTCATTATTGGTGGTGATTTTAATGCTGTATGGGACAATGTGCGTAATAGAACTGGACCAACAGAGGTGAGAGACCAATGACTATCAACTATGGCGCTATGGTGCTAGGCTCATGAAATCGCAATTATTGACCTCTGGCTCTCTTAATCCTACAGCCAGAGATTTCTATTTTCATTAATTGAGACACCCCAAGAATCAAATATATTTCTTCTTCTAAAGATCTGTTTGATAACATTCAAAATGTTGGAAATATTACCCACTGCTTTATCTGACCACAAGGGTATTTTATGCAAAGCCTCTCTTGGGTGAAATCATCAGCTCATGTCTCAGATGGAGGAGCAATTATCTGAATTCATTGATATAAGCAATGACTGTTCAGTGTCCTCGAATACTGTGGGATGCAGTCAAATGTTTTATTTTCTCATACTCTACCTTATATTAAAACCTGTTAAACCCACCTGAGACGCAACCGTCTCATCTAGCCATCAGCAAATGCAAATGCGCTACGCTAAATGCTAAAAGCACTCGTTAAAACTCAAACGTTCATTAAAACACACATGCAGGGTAGTGAATTAAAGCTACACTCGTTGTGAATCTAGCCAACCAGTCAGATTATTAAAATGCTTTTCGGCGAAAGCATGAGAAGCTATTATCTGATAGCATGCAACACCCCAAAATACCTGAATGCGACGTAAACAAAAGAATTAGCGTAGCCGGCGCTACACAAATAGCAGAAATAAAATATAAAACTTTCATTACCTTTGACGAGCTTCTTTGTTGGCACTCCTATATGTCCCATAAACATCACTATTGGGTCTTTTTTTTCGATTAAATCGGTCCATATATACCCAAAATAGCCATCTATGGAAACTGTGTGATTCAGAAAAAAACACAGTTTTAAAACGCTACGTCATTTTTTTTTAATTAAAAAAGTTGACGATAAACTTTCACAAAACACTTCGAAATACTTTTGTAATCCAACTTTAGGTAGTAAACGTTAATAATCTATCTAATTGATCACGGGGCGATGTGTATTCAATAGCTCCACGATTTAAAATCATCTTCCAAAATCTCTCTTCCAAAACTTCCTGTCGGAGACCGGATGGAAAGTGATCTCTCTAGTACGTTTGACCAAGAAACAAATGCACCGCAAATGACGAGACTGGCGACATCGTGTGGAAGCTGTAGGAATTGCAATCTCGGCCCCATTTAATTTAGTTTCCATTCAACAATTCATGCAGGTGGCGCATTGATACTTTTTTCAGTTTTCAGTGACCAGATTTTCTTGCGCTTTTCGATGAAACACACGCTCTGTTATAGTCACAGCCGTGATTGAACCAGTTTTAGAAACGTCAGAGTGTTTTCTATCCACACATACTAATCATATGCATATACTATATTCCTGGCATGAGTAGCAGGACGCTGAAATGTTGCGCGATTTTTAACAGAATGTTCGAAAAAGTAGGGGGTAGGCTTAAGAGGTTTAATCTAATTTAAACAATGCAAAATTACTGGAATTTGGAATATAAATTATCACCACTAGAAACAAAAATGCACTCTGACATCTCCACAAGCTATTTTTGATCAGTAGACTATCAGAAAATAACTTAATTATTCACATAGACACTGGGCAGAATCTCAGTTTCCTAAAACACTTCTATTATTTTCATGGGTCTCGCCAAGCCTTCTATTAGCCTATTCTATTAGACTATGTGCCAACCAAAACTTTGTAAATATAACTTCAAATAAATCAATGGACGGCATCATACACTCTGACCCAGTATTAATAAATTCAACATTCCGGGACTTTATATAGATCTGAGATCCCACATGATAATGATAAATGTATCTCCTTTCTCCGTGACTTGCAACTGCCTCAGCATCACCCTGATGCTCATTCCTGCAACACTAGAGGTACTTGTTACTCCCTATTACTCTGATTTGAACAAAAAAAAAAAATAGCCAAACAATGAATACCAGGAAATCACAGTTATTTGTATCTTTTTAGGTCAACTACTTCTAGACATTATTCATTATTTCAGTAATAGGGGCTCCTTCAATAGAGACATGAACACTGCTATAATTTCACTTGCTTTATAATTTTTAATGGGTCTATAAATACTGACTCTCCATCACCTACGTATATTTTCATTAGACACAGAAAAAGCGCCTATAATATGTATTGTTATGGTTCGTCCTACGACGTATGGGAATGGGTGAACAATTCATATGCATGATCCAAGTCCTTTATACCAATCCCACTGCCATGGTATCAACTGGCAAAATATGCTCATCCCACTTCAACTAAAACTAAAACCTTGTTGCCAAGGTTGTCAGAGTCCTTTGGTATTTGCTTTATCCCTAGAACCGCTTGTGTGCAAGTGGTCCGACTGTCCCAACGTTAGTATCCTATTACTGTACTTGGCACAGACCACCACATGCTGTATCTCTGTATGCAGATGATAAACTGCTCTATGTTGGCAATGCACCTCAGTCATTACTTAACCTTATCAGCGTTTTTAATAACTACAGCTTTATATCTGGGTATAAAAACTGGACAAAATCTGCTATATTACCCCTGAACTAGGCAATGTGTAATTCACAGCTGCCTCGAAACATTCTCAGAGTCCAGCATTTCCGCAAACTGGAAATAGAAATCTATCACTTCTTTCTAATCAATAGTCAAAAACAACTTCAATTACCATCTTAAGAAGCAGAGAGTCAGATGTGGAAAGATGGGAGCAAATCCTAAACTCATTCCAGGCTCAAGACTCGATAATTAAGATGAACATACTGCCAAGAATCAACTTTTATAGTTCCATGATCCTTCTTTCACCACCATCAGTATATTGGGATAGGCTACATTCATTGCTTGCCAAATTCATTTGGAAGAGGAACTCCCTCATATTAAATTCTCTACCCTCCAGTGGGAAAAATGTGCAGGTGGACAAATCTTATTTTACTTATTTATGGCTAAATCCAAATACCGCTGGTGCCCCCTGGAGGAAAATCTAGTTGCCCCTCACAGACTCCAAGACATAACCCATTCTGATATCCCACTCAAACACTGCAAACTCAAATTTGGCACTAACGTATCACAACTTATTTCAGTCTGGCACCTGTTTGGAAAACATATCTCTTTTCCTCAATGGTCTCAGACATTACTGAAGGCTACTGTTTCCGTGCATTACTAGACCTACAGAAACATTTTAACCCACCTGGCACTTCCTTCTTCTACTTACAGCTCCATTCTGCTTTGCCTACCTATGGGGGAAAGAATGCTCTATATACCCAACTCACAAATGGTTTATTCAGTACACAGGGATTTATTTCAAAATTACATTGTCTGTTAATTAAAATTACCCACAATGCAATTCATTCCCATGCTTCTTGGAAGAAAGAACAATCCATGCGTACTACTGTAATCAATTGGATTACAGCGTGATCCAATATATAAATTGCTTCAAGAATCCCCGATCATCAAATAAAACATTACAATTTTGCCCACTGGACAACAACCCCCAAATTGCTCACTGTGCCCTCAGGGGGCTCCTGGCAATTTTTTTCATTTCTGGAGATGTGTTTCATCCTGTTTCTCTGACATAAGGGGAGAAATGTACCATATTCACCATATATTTTACTGTTAAATGATGACACTACTTTGGACCTGTCTCTGAAGCAGTGACATATTTCTCTGGCTGGGTTAACAGCAGCCAAAAAAGTATAACCTAAAGTTGGTGGGCTCCTCATTTTTCAAACAGACATCAGTGTCTGCTGTCATTCAAAGACATTATAAACATGTAAATATCTGTAGCACATATGCATGAGGCTAGTGAAAGAAACATAACAGCTCTTTCATCAGCATATGACTCAGTAAAATTGCTAGCATGAACTACTAATCTAACTATTAGTTAGGGAAGTCCTGTGAGTGGGGGGGACATGTTTGTCTTGTTCTTGTTCCGTCTGTTTCTTTGTCCATGTGTACTTGTTTTACCAATAACAATAAAAACATTTGATGACAAAAAACTAAAAAATATGCTGGAGTACAGAGCAAAATGTGAAAATGTTACTTCACTGTGCAAATACATGAGGGAAGTTGTCATTTAAAATGTGGCTCTATGATCCAGCAAATGTTTTGTATGAGGTGACAAAAGGTCTTTTACCTTTTATTTGAGGGTATTTTCATACATATGTTTTACCGTTTAGAAATGTATTTAGCCCCCGAAGAAGTCATAAGTATTTGGACAAATTCTCTTATAGTATATTTAGTTCAATATTTCGTCCCATATTCCTTGTGACTCTACAAACTTGTTGGATGCATTTTAAGTTTGTTTTGGTTGTGTTTTGGGTTATGTTTTCCGAATAAATAAATAATTTCAAAACTCAGAAGCACACAATCCATAAGTACATGGGCCTTATAAGGTGTGGTGGGTGAATTTATTTACTCACACGAGGGAGCTGTAGGCCCTCTCCTGGTAACCCTGGTTACGGATGTAATCAATGTAGACTGAGAAGTCGTACAGGGCGTATTGGTGGATGATGTCACACACATCAGTTATCAGAATGTTCTCATCGATCCTACTCAGAAGATCCTTCAAGAACCTGTGAGAAGAATTTGAGAGTGAGGGATGTTTCAACTTACGTAGGTTGGATCTCTTTCTTTACAGTCCCCTGTATCATCCCTTCTCCATTCCCTCTCACTCCATCCCCCTCTCTCTCCAAACCCTCTCCCCATCCCCTCTCTTTCCATCCACTCTCCTTCTATCCCCTCTCCCTCCATCCCCTTTCTCTCCATCCCTTCCCCCTAATCCACTCTCTTTCCATCCCTTCTCTTTCATCCCCTCTCCTTCCATCCACTCCGTCCCTCTCCTTCCATCACTTTTCCCTCCATTCTTCTCTCTCCTTCCCTCCCTCCTTCCATCCACTCTTCCTCCATCTGTCTGTTTTCCAGACATCATTTACCTCTGGCTGACCTCATACACATGGAGTATGTTGGAGAAGAGGGTCTTCTTGTCATGGATCACCAGTGTGTCATCAAGGTCCCGACACATCAGGAAGTGATCAGTGAGAACGTTCAGTGAGTGGAGGTACGAGGCTTCCGATGTCAATACTTCAAACATGCTCTGATAGAAAAAACATTTGTTAAATATTGTTGAATTGTTAAGAAAATGTTTCACATAGGAATTTGGTACGGTAAAGGACTGGTATAATGTAACTGACAATATAACTGACTACCCCCCCCCCTCCTTTCCTCACCCCGTCCTCCCATCCCCACCCTTCTTCTTTCCCTTCCCTTCCCTCCTTCTCTTTCCCTTCCTCCTCCCCCTGCCCTTCCCTCTCTCCTCTGCCCCTCCTCTCACCTCCTGTCTCTGCAGCTCCTCTGGACTGAGTCTCTCCAGGATCCCACTGTCTCTGACCACCGGTAGCTCCTGCCACAGTGTGACCTCCGCGGAGTAAAAAAAACCACAATCATATTTGAGTGCTGGCCTTTTTCATTTTTATGTGATACATTTTTGGTTCAAAACACCCTTTTTGCTTGTTTACAGAAGAGGATTTAGAGTTGAGCACTCTCATTCTTCACTGAGACTGACCTCTGCGGGGCCATTCCTGGCCCTGAAGGACTGGCCCTTAGGGGCCCCTAAGGACCCACCGCCCCTGAGCCTCATATGGAGGTCCACGGTGGCCCTGCTGGCACTCCGGCTGATGCTCTGGAGCTGGATCGCCTCCTTGATGGACTTAGCCTGGTAGATCTGGTACAGAGGTTCTGAGAGTGGAGGGGAGGGGGTTGGCAGTGGTGGGATGAGGTGAGGTGGGGGAGCAATAACAAGGGAGGAGAGTGGGGGGGGGGGGGGAGAGAGAGTGCCAGGGAGAGATATTCAGGGCCAGGGAGAGAGAGGAAGAGAGGATAGGTAAAAAGATACACTGAGTAAACAAAACATTAAGAACACCTGCTCTCTGCATGACATAGACTGACAAGGTCAATTCAGGTGAAAGCTATGATCACTTATTGATGTCATTTGTTAAATCTGCTTCAATCAGTGTAGATTAAGGGGAGGAGACGGGTTAAAAAATGATTTGTAAGCCTTGAGACAATTGAGACTTGGATTGTGTAGGTGTGTCATTCAGAGGGTGAATAGGCAAGACAATATTTAGGTGCCTTTGAACAGGGTAAGGTAGTAGGTGCCAGGTGCACTGTTTTGTGTCAAGAATTGCAATGCTGCTGGGTTTTCACACTCAACAGTTACCCATGTGTATCAAGAATGGGTGCAACTCAATATGTGTTCCTATTTGGTGTATATGGTGTATATTGTCTCCGTGTTGTAATATCAGAAATAAAACAAAACCGAGAAACTCTGTACCGTCCAGCCTCAAAGGTCCCCAGTCTGAGGAGATCCTCCTGGGACTATCTGCCTGTTCCTGTGGCCTGTGGAAACACAATGCTGAATGTAAAACATATTTATCAATCTTTTAAACGTTTGAGAAGATTCATAACATAGACGTAAACACATTTATGGTATTTGTGTTGTACTGTATGTTGAGAGTTGCCACTATGGCAGCGCAGACTTACTCCTCTACGCCCTCCCCGTCTACAGTCACCCAGTCATCCCTAACATCAGCATCTGGGAGGGAAAGTGGTGATTTCATCTGGTTTCTAATATTTCTCCATTGATTCATTATTGAATTGTGAGCATTATCCTCATATAAATAGAATTTCAAGATTCATAACCAAATTACAAGTTCTTCTCCTACCCACCTGTGGATGAGTGTCGGCTGAGACAGCTAGGGCCACTGGGCTCAGGGTTAGGTGGAAGAGGTTTCATTGGAATCTGAGGTCTGAGTTGAGGAGGGCGGGGCATGATGGGGCAGGGGAGAAGGCAGAGATCATGTAAAACAGGAAGTGGAGGCAGAGGTCGCAGGATTGGCTGATGGGGGTTGCCATGGGAGATGGAGGGAGGAGTCTGAGGGGAAGGGGTACTCTTCTGGATGTCTGACTTTGAAATTGAGGTTAGTAGGCCAGAGAGAGAGGGCGTGGACATGCTCTGGAGATTATCCTTTGGAGGAGAGGGATGCTGCGTCTTGTGCATCAGTGGAGGTTTCATTAGGCGTGGGAGTGGGGGTGGATGTGGTTCTTCTCTGTCAGACATGGGCATGGCCTCATATGTAACCTCATCATATGTCTCAGTTCTGTGTTGAGGGGGTCTTGTGTGTGAGCTGCGCTGGTGTGAGCTGTGCTTGGTGTTTGAGCTGTGCTGTTGTGTACTATGCTGATATGAGCTGTGCTGTGAGCAGATCATCAGGGCCAGGGAAGATTCTGCGTTGGATGATGTGTTATGTTTTGAAGGGAAGGATCTCTGGCTGTTATTCTCGCTGACCTCGTGAACTCTGACCTTTCTGTGCTCACTGAACATAGCAGCTGTCTCTGTCTGGCACCCTGTCTGACTTTTCCTCCCTCGCTCATCTGCTCTGAAAGATCCCAACATCTCTTCATTCACCTCCTTCCTCTCTCTCTTCTGGTCCCGATTCCCTCGTTTTTCTTTCTCTCCATCCCCTGTCACTTCTATGTAGTCATCTTCATCCTCTTCCTTCCCCTCCTTCACCACTCTCTTCTGGTGCTCATTCCCTCGTTTGTCTTTTTCTTCATCCCCTATCACCTCTACATAGTTATCTTCCTCTTCCTCCAGAGGAACCCAGACTAACTTCATGCCAGTTCTCCTCAGGTGACAGATGCACTGGCACTGTGTCATGTTGCCATGGTGACCACTAGGGGTTTGTCTGCTCTCAATGGTAACACACACAGGCGCTTCATCCACCTCACTTCCATCGGGAGCTGAAAGAGAGTGTGTGTGTTATTGTGTTGTGACTGTGAAATACAATGTGCTTGTTTGTTCATTTGTTACTTACTTATTAGTGCAACATTATTATATCAAATAATCCATTCCATGTGAACCTAACCTCGGCACCCAGAACCTCGGCATCCTAACCTCGGCACCCAGAACCAAATCTCCCGCTACTCAATTTTTACATTAATGTCATAAGAGACTACTTGGAACATAAAACAGATTCTGTACATCCGAGACATGATCGTTTTTTACTCTTTCTCTTCCTCATAGACATATGGACATGGATATATAGGAACATCAATATACCACAAGGTTTTCTCTGTTCCTTCATGTGCAGGAACACTCCCTTTTCATGTATTCATTTTTAGAAAATAGCGCTGACTACTAATCATTTTACAAAGGAACATTCTGAGGTTAAGAGATGTGACTTGGCTTACCTGATCTGTTTCCTCGTCCATGTCCAGGTGTGAGAAGGGTGCCCAGATGGTTGTCTGTCTTCTGCCCCAGGGGCACAGCATCTCTCTGTGCTGTGGGTTGTGCTGTAGGTTGTGTGTGAGGGCCAGAACGTGGCTTTCTCAATGGTACTGGAGGTGGTATGAGGCTGAGTTCCACAGGGCTCATTATTATAGCATCATAGTCGGCCTGCTGGGCCCTTGTCTGTCCTCTGTTACTGTCTGCCTGCTGTCCTGCCTCTGTCCTTGTCCTTGTCCACCCCACCACCCCACCGTCTCCCTGCTTTGCCCCAGTCACTGTCTCTGCCCCTGCCTCTACCCCTGTTCTTGTCTCTAATCCTGCCTGCCCCATCACCTCATTCTCCTGGCTGCTGAACTTACGCACAATCCTCTTCACCTTCCCCTCCGGTAGTTGATGTTGTTTCCTCTCCTGGCTCCTCTCCCCTGATGGGGGTTGGTTCTGGTTCGGGTTTGGTCTGTTCTGGTTTCTGGTCTGGAAGTGGTTTGGGATGTTTGGCCCCAAGGATTTGAGGTTAGAAGGCTTTGGGGGAATGACGGATCTGGGTCGAAGTCTTGACTTCATTAACAACAAGGATATTGATTAAACTTTATTATCAAAGCAATTCTTCTTATGACTCACCACTATTTGTTACTTTTACACTGAATAAAAATATCAATACAACATGTAAAGTATTGGTCCCATGTTTCATGAGCTGAAATAAAAGATCCCTGACATTTTCCATAGGCACAAAACGTGTATTTCTCTCAAATTTGGTATATACACAAGCTGAATAAACAGCATGATGATTACACAGGTGCACTTGTGCTGGGGGGCAATAAAAGTCCACTCTAAAATGTACAGTTTTGTCACACAACACAATGCCACAGATCTTAAATTGCCAGATAATCTCATGCCATCAGAGCTGTTGCCAGATAATTGAATGTTCATTTCTCTAACATAAGCCACCTCCAAAGTTGTTTTAGAGAACTTGGCAGTACATCCAACTGGCATCACAACTGCAGACCACATCCGGCTTCTTCAACTACAGGATCGTCTGAGACCAGCCATTCGGACAGCTGATGAAACTGTTGGTTTGCACAACTAAAGAATCTCTGCACATATCAGCGTTGTGTGGGCGAGCGGTTTGCTGATGTGAACAGAGTGCACCCATGGTGGCAGTGTGGTTATGGTATGGGCAGGCATAAGCTATGGACAATGAACAAAATTGCATTTATCGATGGCAATTCGAATGCACAGGGATACTGAAAAGGAATGGGACAACAATCCACAGGCCACAATCAACAGCATGATCAACTCTATGCAAAACAGATGTGTTGCGCTGCATGAGGCAAATGGTGGTCAAACCAGATACTGACTGGTTTTCTGATCCACGCCCCTACTGTTTTTATGTATCTGTGACCAAAAGATAAATATCTGTGTTCCTAGTCATGTCTAATTCATTTATTTCAATTGACTGGTTTGCTTATATAAGCTGTAATCCTTGAAATTGTTTCAAGTTGCTTTTATATTTTTGTTCAGTGCAGCTGAAACGGGCCTCTGCTATTACTACCCCCTAATCTTTGAAATGCGACATAGATCAGCAAGGAAAGTAAGTTAAAGATCACTACAAGGGAGTTGACACAGGAGAACTCAATCACTTTCATAAAATTATCATTCAGCAGAAGCGTTTACCCAAAGCATCATAAATAACTGTCAACATTAACAGTGACACTTTCAGTATGTGAAGTTGAACCATGAAGTTGAATAGGGTGCCATTTGGGACGGCACAATGACTTTGATGATAATTTGTAGATATTATTAATATTTACATACCACGATCATGTCTTTTCCTGCATGCAGTCCTCTGTGAGACTGAGAGTGGTGTGCTGTAGACTACTTTCATTTTACAGTGGGCCAGATAGGGGGTCACTTCTGCATTTTGTCTGTAGAATTACCCCGTACTCTCTTAGTCATAGGGGAAGTCCTTAAAGGGGAAGTTCACCCAAAAACACTTCTGGGCCCTTTATAACAGTTGCCTGGTCATTTGTCAGTTCCCCAGACAGTTTTTAGGGTCATTGCTTGAGTATTTAGATGTACGGTGCATTCGGGAATGTATTCAGACCCCTTGACTTTTTCCACATTCAGACTCTTTACTCAGTACTTTGTTGAAGCATCTTTGGGAGTGATTAAAGCCTTGAGTCTTCTTGGGTATGATGCTACAAGCATGGCACATCTGTATTTGGGGAGTTTCTCCCATTCTTCTCTGCAGATCCTCTGAAGCTCTGTCAGGTTGGATGAGGAGCGTCGCTGCACAGCTATTTTCAGGTCTCTCCAGAGCTGTTCGATCGGGTTCAAGTCCGGGCTCTGACTGGGCCATTCAACGACATTCAGAGACTTGTCCTGAAGCCACTCCTGTGTTGTCTTGGCTATGTGCTTAGGGTGGTTGTGCTGTTGAAAGGTGAACCTTTGTCCCCAGTCTGAGGTCTGTATTCAGACCCTTGACTTTTTGGCACCACACGGCCAGGTCTCTGACCTCCTTTCATTGGAGTCTGACCTCCTTTTATTGGAGTCGTGCCTGGCCATGCAGTCTTGGGTGAACAGGGAGTACAGGAGGGGACTGAGCATGCACCCCTGAGGGGCCCCCGTGTTGAGGATCAGCTTGGCATATGTGTTGTTACCTACTCTTACCACCTGGGAGTCCAGGATCCAACTGCAAAGGCAGGTGTTTAGTCCAAGGGTCCTTAGCTTAGTGATGAGCTTTGAGGGCACTATGGTGTTGAACGCTGAGCTGTAGTCAATGAACAGCCTACTCACAAAGGTGTTCCTTTTTGTCCAGGTAGGAAAGGGCAGTGTGCAGTGCAACAGAAATTGCATCATCTATGGATCTGTTGGGGCGGTATGCAAATTGGAATGGGTCTAGGGTTTATGGGATAATGGTGTTGATGTGAGCCATGACCAGCCTTTCAAAGCACTTCATGGCTACAGACGTGAGTGCTACGGGTCAGTAGTCATTTAGACATGTTACCTTAGTGTTCTTGAGCAAAGGGAATATTGTGGTCTGCTTGAAACATGTTGGTATTACAGACTCAGACAGGGAGAGGTTGAAAATGTCAGCGAAGACACTTGCCAGTTGGTCAGCGAATGTTCGGAGAACACGTCCTGGTAATCCGTCTGGCAGCTTTTACTGGAGGCAGCTATTCTATCTTGCTGATACAGCGTAAAACCCGCCAGCTGTATTTTATGAATGTCGTTGTTCAGCCACGACTCGGTGAAACATAAGATATTACAGTTTTAATGTCTCATTGGTAGGATATTTGTGATCATAGTTCGTCTACTTTGTTATCCATCGATTGTACGTTAGTCAGGACTGACGGTAGAGGCAGATTACCCACTCGCCTTTGGATCCTAACAAGAAAACCTATGTCCCCAATATCTCTGTCTCTTTCTCATGCGAATGATGGGGATTTGGGCCTTGTCGGGTGTCTGAAAATAAATCCTTTGTGTACAACTGGTTAAAGAAAAATTATTTGCCCAGTACGAGGTGAAAAATCGCTGTCCTGATAACCAGAAGCTCTTTTCGGTCATAAGAGACGGTTATTCGGTTAACCTTACTTTACCTTCAGAGATTACTGAATGGTAGCCTAGCTAGCTACGATCTCTTTGTTTACTTCCTTTAGTTTTGATTTCCTTTCTTGAAGACCAATAGTAAGACACTCCATCCTGCATCCTGTATTATCCATTTTAGAACCACGAAGAACAGTATCTACCGGATTACAGACCATATGGAAGACTTTTGCGCTAGCATGAAGTAGGTCTTTGTTTTTCTGTCTTACATTAAACACGACATTTATTTGACAATCGACACCAATCGTTGCAGTGACACCAATCGTTGTTTATGGAACAAAAAATATACTGTTTTTAATGCATTTTAGGTAATTTCCGAAAATCAGCATTTTGATATAAAAATACAGAAATCTAAATACTCAAACAATGGACCTAAAAACTGTCTGGGGCATTGACAAACAGCCAGGCAAGTGTTATAATGGGTCCAGGCGTGTTTTGGGGTAAACGTCTCCTTTAACTTGTGCTTTTGGTTCACTTTGTTTATGATGTATACTGTGTATCCAACGCAATGTGTTTGTTACAACACATTGTACTGTTTGCCTATGATAGCCTACAGTGTCTTTAAACTAATTATTGTATCATTGTGGAGTGACACTTAAAAAAAAAAAATGCTCTCACATTAAAACATTATTTTCTTCCTTCACTTTATACTGTATGACAATCAGACAATTTAGCGATAGATTGGCATATCTGATAGTCTAACATGTCTCATCCCCTGGGAGATAAGAGATACTGTAGAGTCCATTCTGACTGTGACTGGGTTGGAAGCAGTGTGCTTTTGAGGTAGATGTAGGCACAGGAAGTATGGAAAGTGTATCGTATATGTCACGCCCTGACCTTAGTTCCTTTTTTATGTCTCTATTTTGGTTTGGTCAGGGTGTGAGTTGGAGTGGGCATTCTATGTTGTTTTCTATGTTTTCTTTTCTATGCGTTTGGCCTGGTATGGTTCCCAATCAGAGGCAGCTGTCTATCGTTGTCTCTGATTGAGAACCGTACTTAGGTAGCCTTTTCCCACCTGGTGTTTGTGGGTAGTTGCTTTCTGTTTTTGTGTCTGCACCAGACAGAACTGTTTCGGTTGGTCTCTTTATTGTTTTGCTATTCAGTGTTCAGTTCAACTAATAAAAGATTAACACGTACGACGCTGCACCTTGGTCCTCACCTTCTTCCACCAACAGTCGTTACAGTATAAGGAACTACTTTCACACATCTTCATTTCATTTCTCTTTAAAAGATAAAATGAGGAACATGTTAAGTGCATTTTTTTTGAGAAGTGCTACAGTACACCACAATCCTGGGTCCTATGCATTTGACACAATGGTTGTGATACAATTCAATTTTTGTGATATAATGGAGGATTTGTCTGCACAAAAATTTTTACACAACCACTGTGCGGTGTTCCCACAACACATCGTTTTTTTGTGTAGACAGACTTTCCGTTCTATCAAAACTTTTGTGCCAAATGTGTTGTACAGTTGTTGTACAACTTGAGTGTGTACAGTAACCTCTACTGGATTGTGAGATAAAACTGAATGAGAATAAATAATTGTGCATCACAGGAGTGCATGGCAGGGTTTTACACAGGCAAATCAATCTGAATGTCAACTACAAAGATGTTTTATCTAATGGTTATAAACAACTACAACATATATAAACTCAGCAAAAAAAGAAACGTCCTCTCACTGTCAACTGAGTTTATTTTCAGCAAACTTAACATGTGTAAATATTTGTATAAACATAACAAGATTCAACAACTGAGACATAAACTGAACAAGTTCCACAGACATGTTACTAACAGAAATGGAATAATGTGTCCCTGAACAAAGGGGGTCAAAATCAAAAGTAACGGTCAGTATCTGGTGTGGCCACCAGCTGCATTAAGTACTGCTGTGCATCTCCTCATGGACTGCACCAAATTTGCCAGTTCTTGCTGTGAGATGTTATCCCACTCTTCCACCAAGGCACCTGCAAGTTCCCGTAATGACTCTAGCCCTCACCCTCCGATCCAACAGGTCCCAGACATGCTCAATGGGATTGAGATCCAGGCTCTTCACTGGCCATGGCAGAACACTGACATTCTTGTCTTGCAGGAAATCACACACAGAACGAGTAGTATGGCTGGTGGCATTGTCATGCTGGAGGGTCATGTCAGGATGAGCCTGCAGGAAGGGTACCACATGAGGGAGGAGGATGTCTTCCCTGTAACGCACAGCTTGAGATTTCCTGCAATGACAAGGAGGCGAATCCGACCATCACCCCTGGTGAGACAAAACCGCGACTCGTCAGTGAAGAGCACTTTTTGACAGTCCTGTCTGGTCCAGCGACGGTGGGTTTGTGCCCATAGGCGACGTTGTTGCAGATGATGTCTGGTGAGGACCTGCCTTATACAACAGGCCTTACAAGCCCTCAGTCCAGCCTCTCTCAGCCTATTGTGGAGTGTCTGAGCACTGATGGAGTGATTGTGTGTTCCTGGTGTAACTCGGGCAGTTGTTGTTGCCATCCTGTATCTGTCCTGCAGGTATGATATTCAGATGTATCAATTCTATACAGGGGTTGTTACACGTGGTCTGCAACTGCAAGGACGATCTGCTGTCCATCCTGTCTCCATGTAGCTCTGTCTTAGGCTTCTCACAGTACAGACATTGCAATGTATTGCCCTGGCAACATCTGCAGTCCTCATGCTTCCTTGCAGCATGCCTAAGGCACATTCACGCAGATGAGCAGGGACCCTGGGCATCTTGCTTTTGGTGTTTTTAGGTGTAGAGTGGTTCTTCCTTTTAAAGTTTCGAGCTTATGCTGCGACCGTTAGTGGTAGATGGTAGCATTCTGTCATTGCACCACACTATCACAAGGGGGAGTTAGAATGCTGATCTATCGGTAGTCTAAACTGTGGCACAAATTGACAATATTTTCGTATATTAATGGAGGTGTTTTCAGTCTGAGAGTCTCTCTTCTCTGGCACTAGAGTCCTGTATCAGGCAACAACAACAAAAACAGTCAGAGGTTCTGGAGTTAAGAGAGAACTTGGGTAAATACAATGGGGCAATGAATTACACTTAACATGTGGACTGACGATTTTCCAAAAATAGGCAGAGTGGGCTTTTGGTTTATCTCCCTCTAAAAACAGAAATAAATCATTCTAAATAATAAACTGGCTTTATTTACAAATTATTAAGAAAATCTAACCCCATGTTCAAGAATGGCCTTTTTCCCTTTATTCAGATTATAACCGCTCACTTTCAGTTATTGAAAACAAAATCATCTCCAAAATATCACTATTTTTTAAACAAGCCATTGAAAGTTGCAATTATAGTTTAATCCACCA
Organism: Oncorhynchus kisutch; assembly: GCF_002021735.2. NCBI lineage: Eukaryota > Metazoa > Chordata > Actinopteri > Salmoniformes > Salmonidae > Oncorhynchus > Oncorhynchus kisutch. Next base: position 4,675,135 of record NC_034201.2, on the reverse strand, counting down.
GAAAAGAAAAGAAATAATATAACAAATATTGTGGTTTAACTCAAATATACTAATTGATTTTAAACACTTTATCAAGTGGAAGGGGGAGAAAAGTAAGGAATTGTCTGTCGGCCCTGCATTAAAGACCAAAATTGGTAAAAGAAAATTGTGATAAATAAAAATATATACCAGTTTCATTTAAGGACCAAATAATTGACAGCTGTGCCACATAGATCGCAAAATAGTTGGGAAGCGAATGAATTCCGCGGGTTATCTGTGAGGCAGCCAGCCATGACAGTAAACACCTGGCCCCTCAGTAACACCACTGTCAGCGGTGCGTCCCTCCAGACCACCCCAGCTTCCTGAGAACCCTGCTTCCCTCCTCCAGAACACTTTGCTGGAGAGTTAGGAACCTGTCGGGCTTTTCTCTCCCATTGTTCCCTCATCTTCGAGCTGCAGCCCTTGTCCTTCCCCTCAGACCGCTCGAAGATAGCGTATTTCATAACGTTGATGTCCGGGAAGACTCTCGCCTGGGCTACTGTGGTGTGGGAACAGCAATCTGTGGTGTGTTTCAGCCTGGAGGAGTTTGTGGCTGAGGTTTAAAAAAAATATATTCTCCGTTGTCCGAGAGAGAGGCTGCCGGAAGTTACTCCAGCTTCGCCAAGACTTCCGCAGCGTGGCGGACTATGTGGTAGATTTCTGCACATTGGCTGCCGAGAGTGCCTGGAACCCGGAATCCCTGTTCGACACATTCCTTCATGGATGATCGGAAGAGGTTAAGGACACGGTTGCAGCCCAGGAGCTATCTACAGATCTCGACTCGCTCATCGCCTATGGGTGGCTATGGGAACGTAGGAGGGAGAGGAGGTCTGATTCCGGTCCCAATTGCTCTCCCAAGGATCCCACCTTGCCTCCGAGGAATCCCGGAAGTCCACGGCGTCTACGTCCCCGGGAGAATCCAAGCTTACCCGAGTTCCCCGAAGAATCTCTGAGGTCTGCTATCTCACCTTTTCTGGAGCCGATGCAACTCGGCAGAGATCTCCAGTCGAATGCGTACACAGACTTAACACCCAGAGTTGTCTGTATTGCGGAACTGCCGGTGATTATGTGTCTACCTGTCCATTAAAAGACCAGGCTCATCAGTAGGTACGAGTACTATGGTGGGCCACATGGATAACTTTTCCTCTCACCTTACTTTGCTGTGGGGTCGACCAGTCAAAATCTCTCCGGGTTCTTGTTAATTCTGGGGCCGACATTTCATGGATGCCACCCTGGTGTCTGAGCTGGGCATCCCCACTCAGCAGCTCTCCATTCCCATGGATGTTAGAGCACTAGATGGGCGTGCTATAGGCAGGGTCACCAACAATACTACTCCTATCCACCTGTGTGTGTCCCGGAACCACAGTGAGTCTGTGCAGTTTATGCTCATTAAGTCTCCTCGGGTTCCCGTGGTATTGGAGTTTTCTTGGCACAATCCTCTTATCAACTGGACTGCTGGTACTATCATGGGCTGGAGCCCGTTCTGCCACGCCCATTGCCTGAAGTTGGCACAGCCTACACCGGGACGTCTTCAAGTGGGTTCAGAAGGAGCCTCAAATGAAGCACAGTCATAGCATATTAATAAACAAAAATCTGACATTGTTTTTCATTGGAATTTGGTTGTGCTTTCAGATGGTTGAAAGCATAAGGATAACACAATGGAAATTCAACAAACTTTTGGTTTTCTTTTTGAGTGGGTGAATATTGTTGTAATCTCATTGATCAACGTCTCAAACAAATATTACCCAAGTATCCACGTTGAAATGATGTGGTGTGTGCCCAGTAGGTTCCGACTGACTGACTTGCTGAGTTTTTTGTCATTTTTTGTTCAAATTACTTACTTATAATATTGTTAAACCACTAGCTACCACTAGCTACCACTAGCTACTACTAGCTACCACTAGCTACCACTAGCTACTACTAGCTACCACTAGCTACTACTAGCTACCACTAGCTACTACTAGCTACCACTAGCTACTACTAGCTACTACTAGCTACCACTAGCTACTACTAGCTACCACTAGCTACTACTAGCTACCACTAGCTACTACTAGCTACCACTAGCTACCACTAGCTACTACTAGCTACTACTAGCTACCACTAGCTACTACTAGCTACCACTAGCTACTACTAGCTACCACTAGCTACTACTAGCTACTACTACTAAATACACCTTGTAGTGACCATTCCCCCTTCAAACTGACCCCTGAACAACCCAATTACTATGGGGAACAACCAGCAGCACTTAAACATTTTTTTTAAGACCAGTGGTTGAATCTGCCAACCCAGCCATTTTATACAATTTTACGGATTGAACTGGATTGAAAATAAAATAAAAGGGCCAAGCTTCCCTCTCACACCCAGCCTTTACTACTGCCTGCTGCTTCTTGCTAATGAGCACAGTAGGGGGGCATAGGGGGGCTGGGTTGGGCTGGGCAGCAGGAGAACCTGGGTTTGAGATTGAGACTTCTCCAGTCCACCTCACAGTGTGCAAGGGAGTTCTCTGCCAATTCTCACTATTCTCTAGCCTGGTCAATCCACCAATGAAAATAACTACATAATTATGGGAATAAGGAGTAGTAAAGAAATATGGAGTTTAGTTGCGTTTGAGTTTTGCAAGTGTGTGTTTCTATCTAAGTAAAAACATGTGGTGTAGTCTTGTTGCCTTGTCCACTCCCACTAGGCAAAAACTGGTTGAATCAATATTCTTTCCATGTAATTTCAACCCCAAAAATCTATTTGATGACATTGAACAAATGTGGAATAATTAGATATGCAAAAAGTCATCAACGTAAGGGTATTGTCTTTTTTTCACCCAACTTTTAACCTCAATCCAATATGTTTTTAGTTTTTTTCCACATTGAATTCTCATTAGTTGACAACTCATTCAAATGTAAATCAAAGGCAGACGTTGAACTGACGCCTGTGCCCCAGTGGGGTGCTCTTTGAGCGTCCGTTGGTTAAGTGTGCAATCTAATCATGTTCCACTAGATGACGGTGTTTCATCAGGAAAACAACTGCAATTATACAGAATCAGATCGCCACACTGGCTATACCACAGTTCAGTTTGAACTGAGCAGGAATGAAGTGAAACAGTGGAAAATATATTGTACATATACAATAAAGCAAAGTTTTCAGACAGTTTAACTATTGAACAAGCCTATAATGTGGATGTGATTGTAAAGCTAGCAGTCTACCATTGGGGAGGCTCCTTGACTATTGAGCAGATATTAGGTACATTTATCATCTGTCATGACAGTGTGCAGCATGTCAGCCATGTGGAGACTTAATGGGATGTTAATGTCCCTCTGTGTTCTGGGCACTAATTATTAATAAGCTAGGTGCCCTCCACCACCTGACTAATAAGCAGAGCGTATTAGAGGTCATCCCATTTACCAAACATTGAAGATGCTACTGTCCCATCTATTCCTCATTAGAATGAGAAGAAAAAAAAGTTGTACTCATTATGGTACTGTCCCACAAATGTGTGGCTATGCTTAATATGGAAGCAGAACATTTGTGATATATGTAATTTCCTGTCAAATAGAATGTACAGTAGCAAGTAGTACATGTAGAATGTTAAAGTTTCCTCTTATGATATAGGATATTCTGTAATGCCATATATATGACTTATCACTGTAATATGTCAAATGGCATTACCAAATATAGTGAACCCCACAGCCCAACCCTGACAGGCTGGGAGGATTGTGACCTCTGAACTGTGCTGGGTTCATCATGGAACCTGTACCTGGGCTTGAGCATTCCTCACCTTCACCTAGGGCCTGCAAATTTGCTGTTCTCACACACCACAGACCGAACACAGTGTGTGTATGTGCGTGTGTATGTGCGTGTGTCTGTGCGTGTGTGCGCACAGATGGGATGATGAATCCCTGCCTGAAGTGACAGGGCGCTGTCAATCAAAAGCCTAAACCGTCCAGGCAACTTCTCTGGTACAGAGGTGTCTAATGTCACCTGGCCTGCTCTGCTCTGCTCTGACGATGCCTGGCTTGTCATCACATGTCCTCATCATCCAGGGCTACTGTTGGCCAGAGGGAAGGTCACTGAAGTGGTGCTATGGGATTAGCTGCATGGCAGATCATGTCACTCAGGGTGAATCTCAATTGTATTATCTTGATTCCCCATGTCCTATCTCCTTTTCTCCTTCTCAACACACACTTGAAGAGAAGATCCAAGTTGAAGAACATCAGATCTTGTGCTCCAATTTGTTTTGAGAGGGAAACGAGGAGGGAGGACAAGAGGAATCAAGGAAATACAATTGAGATTCACCCTCACTGTTATAATGCAACCCATTGGAGAAATTGAAAGGTTATTTACAATGAGAGTAATTAGAAAAAGTGCTTTTCAATGCAGTCTTGTCGATTTCATTCATGACAACAATACATTTATTTTGGAGAAATGAAACTGCCACTTCATTGGAAATAATCTCAATTGTCTGTCAGTTCCCTTTCAGCTATGCGGAGTTTGCATGCTAGCACCCTCTGCTGAAGAATATTAGAATCATGCCTGATTAATTTATTCAATTCTTCCACTCTTCACCTAGAGCTTAGCAGAACAATTCACAATTAATTGGAACGCGAAATGTATCAGTCTTTACTCCAATTTAACTGTTCCACTTAACCTCTAGCGATGAGCAATCCCGTATCCGGGAGCGTAATCATAGCCTCAAGCTCATTACCATAACACAACGTTAACTATTCATGAAAATCACAAATGAAATGAAATAAATATATTCACTCACAAGCTTAGCCTTTTGTTAACAACACTGTCATCTCAGATTTTCAAAATATGCTTTTCAACCAAAGCTACACAAGCATTTGTGTAAGAGTATTGATAGCCTAGCATAGCATTAAGCCTAGCATTCAGCAGGCAACATTTTCACAAAAACAAGAAAAGCATTCAAATAAAATAATTTACCTTTGAAGAACTTCGGATGTTTTCAATGACGAGACTCTTAGTTAGGTAGCAAATTTTCATTTTTTCCAAAAATATTATTTGTGTAGACGAAATAGCTCCATTTTGTTCATCACGTTTGGCTAAGAAAAAGACCGGAAAATGCAGTCACTTACAACGCCAAACTTTTTTCCAAATTAGCTCCATAATATCGACAGAAACATGGCAAACGTTGTTTAGAATCAATCCTCAAGGTGTTTTTCACATATCTATTCGATAATCTATCAGTGGTGGCAGTTGGCTTCTCATCAGAAGCAAACGGAAAAATACTGTAGCTGGAGATTATGCAATAATTGCAACGGAGGACACCATGCGACCACCTGGTAGATGTAGTCTCTTATGGTCAATCTTCCAATGATATGCCTACAAATACGTTACAATGCTGTAGACACCTTGGGGAAAGTGTGGAAAACGTAAGCTGACTCCTAGCTCCTTCACAGCCTATATAAGTAGTCATTGGAATGAGGCAGTTTAAAAAAATGCGGCACTGGATTTTTATTTTTTATTTTTATTTTATTTGGGTTTCGCCTGTAACATCAGTTCTGTGGCACTCACAGACAATATCTTTGCACTTTTGGAAACGTCAGAGTGTTTTCTTTCCAAAGCTGTCAATTATATGCATAGTCGAGCATCTTTTCGTGACAAAATATCTTGTTTAAAACGGGAACGTTTTTCATCCCAAAATTAAAAGAGCGCCCCCTATAAGGAGGGCGTGCTGATCCTGAGTTGCAGGATAGAAGGGTGGATCTGGACTCATGGTCGGATCACATGAAGCTATCCTCCCAGCATGGAAATATAGAGCTGGCTGAGATCTTGGTCTCCGTCAGTGTTAAACAGGACTCACGTTTGGATGACGAGTGTCGTAGGGGAATCCCTGGCTTCGAGCGCAGTGCTCATTGAGTTTTGTAATCGAGTACACAGGAGGTTGGTGGCACCTTAATTGGGGAGGACAGGCACGTGGTAATGGCTGGAGCGGAATGAGTGGGAAGGTATCAACAACATCCAACAGCCATTATTATGAGCCAAGTAGCTGCGCACTTCTCAGTGGAGTGCCCCCCCCCCGCAGTGAAAGGCATCCAGGTTTGGTGGGAAATACCTCCCACCGGTGCTAGCTGCAGTCAAGCACTGCTTGCCTCTTTTTCAAGACTTCGTCGATGAGCTTAAGAGGACCTGGGCCCAGCCGCATTCAGCCAAGCTGATGTTGCATGGATATTCCCACTTCATGGATGTGGAGGGGATGGAGGGAGCGTGGCTTGTCCACACGCCTCCGGTGGACGGGAAGCTAGCGGACTACCAAGCCCCGTTGGCTAACAAAGGGATGTCTAACCCCAACCTGTCGCTCCCGAATAAGCACATTTTTCAGGGGCATAGCTTGACAAGGTGTACCGAGCACAGGGGGTGGTGGCCCGGTTCCTGAACACAGTCACAGTTACCTGACTGAGCTGTTGGCTGACCTGGCCATGGTTCTGGCTGCTGGGGAGCTCCACACAGGACTCCTAGTAGAGCAGCTGCACCTTTGGTTGACTGTCGCAGGTGCTCGAAATTATGAATGCTCACGAACAGCTTTTGTCAGTGCGCCCAAGCGATTGGTTCACCTTCATCGACCTGAAGGACGCAAACATTTCAATGCTGAGCCTACTCTGGTCCTCCCTTTAGGGCTTTCCCTCTTGCTTCCCACTTTCAACAAAGTTGTGGAGGCCAACCTGGTCTCAGAGCAAAATGTATTATATGTTACATAAAATAGATGGCACTCCATTTAATATGATATGTTACATTAGGTTACATTACATTTGCCTACCAATGTAATAGCGGTCGTACATTGAAATAAGAATTATAGAATGTATATAATATGTTACAAATTACAATTTGTATGACATGTTACGAATTGCAATTTGTACAATTTGTTATGATTTGCTAGGCTAGCATTCAAGGAGATAATTTGCCTTCTGTTGTCCCAGGCGCACGGGCAGGTCAGGCATCCTCAGCCAGAGATTTGGAACCTGTGTGACTTCGCCCCTGAAAGGTCCAATCTGATGGCAAGGGGTTTACCTCTGAACGTTATTGCTACTATACAGTCTGCAAGGGCACCCTCAGTGAGAGCGTTGTATGGATATACTGTAAGTGGTGGGTATTCCTACAGGTTTTTTTTTTAGCAGGGCCGCTCATTCCCCTCCCTGAAGGTGTACACTGAGTGTACAAAAAATGCTAGTTCCATGACATAGACTGACCAGGTGAATCAGGTGAAATGATCCCTTACTGATGTTACTTGTTAAATCCACTTCAATCAGTGTAGATGAACGGGAGGAGACAGGTTAGTAATTTGAGACATGGATTGTGTATGTGTGCCATTCAGAGGGTGAATGGGAAAGACAATAGATTTAAGTGTCTTTGAACGGGGTATGGTAGTAGGTGCCAGGCGCGCCAGTTTGTGTCAAGTACTGCAATGCTGCTGGGTTGTTCACACTCAACAGTTACCCGTGTATATCAAGTGTGAGCCTTATGCATGTAAATTGAGTGGACCAGGGGTGTCCATTTGTATGACCAACTTTTGTCTGATTTTATAATCCGGCTGGTGGTAGAAAGCTTTCTAAGCAGCGTCTCTCCTGCTGGATTGTGAAAGCTATTTCTCTGGCATATGACAGCAAGGGGGGGTCTGGCGGCATCTTGGATGTTGTTTAAAGGGTTTCCTGTGGGAGATATTTGTGCTGTGAAGAGTTGAGCATCACCACACACCTTTGTTCGGGATAGACACCAAACAGTTCAGGATATGTGGGTACATACCTGCAAACACACGCACACACACACACAAACACACACTCTTTCGGGGAAAACATTCAAGTTGTAATAGTTCAACCAGCAATTAAAACACATTGGGTACTGTGTACCCCTTTTCTAGAGACTTAATCTAAGCACTGCTTAGTTTCCCGTTTGCCCGGACCATACAGGAAACTGTAACAATGACTAATAAATTGTCCAGGGCGGTCAATGGAGGGAACCAGTAGATAGGGGGAAAGAAGGGGAGTCAAGGGGAGGTAGAGCGGACATGCTCAAATGTTTACTCGGGGACAGGGCACATTCCACAGTGAAGCATATGAATAAACCCTTGACACAATCACATGGAAAAATACAAACACACAAGCACCCACGCACATATCCACACAAACACAAATGCAAACACACACACACACACACACACACACACACACACACACACACACACACACACACACACACACACACACACACACACACACACACACACACACACACACACACACACACACACACACACACACACACGAGAGACACACATTATAGACAATGACTAATGCATGGAACACAAATACGCTCAGATTACATTGTTCTCAGAGGGTACAATAGGATAAACATGTATTTTTTCCCATTCTATTTAGAGAATTGTAGTTAATTTCTAGCTTTCTGTTCTATATTTGCTGGCATGTGCGTTATGTTCCATTTCCTTGAAGTGCTAAACCCACAGAACTAAGATTTGTATGGCTAAACCATTATATAACACTGAGCTGAACTAAACTGTGCTGTCCTGTGCTGAGCTGAGCTGTGCCGGCTGTGCTGTGCTGTGCTATGCTGTGCTGTGCCGGCTGTGCTGTGCTATGCTATGCTATGCTATGCTGTGCTGTGCTGTGCTGTGCTATGCTGTGCTGTGCTGTGCTATGCTGTGCTGTGCTGTGCTGTGCTGTGCTATGCTGTGCTGTGCTGTGCTATGCTGTGCTGTGCTGTGCTGTGCTGTGCTGTGCTGTGCTGTTCTGTGCTGTGCTGTGCTGTGCTGTGCTGTGCTGTGCTATGCTGTGCTGTGCTGTGCTGTGCTGTGCTGTGCTGTGCTGTGCTATGCTGTGCTGTGCTGTGCTGTGCTGTGCTGTGCTGTGCTGTGCTGTGCTGTGCTGTTCTGTGCTGTGCTGTGCTGTGCTGTGCTGTGCTGTGCTGTGCTATGCTGTGCTGTGCTGTGCTGTTCTGTGCTATGCTGTGCTGTGCTGTGCTATGCTGTGCTGTGCTGTGCTGTGCTGTGCTATGCTGTGCTGTGCTGTACTTTACTATACTTTACTGTACTTTACTGTGGTGTGCTGTGGTGTGCTGTGGTGTGCTGTACTTTACTATACTTTACTGTACTTTACTGTGCTGTGCTGTGCTGTGCTGTGCTGTACTTTACTATACTTTACTGTACTTTACTGTGGTGTGCTGTGGTGTGCTGTGGTGTGCTGTACTTTACTATACTTTACTGTACTTTACTGTGCTGTGCTGTGCTGTGCTGTGCTGTGCTGTGCTGTACTTTACTATACTTTACTGTACTTTACTGTGGTGTGCTGTGGTGTGCTGTGGTGTGCTGTACTTTACTATACTTTACTGTACTTTACTGTGGTGTGCTGTGGTGTGCTGTGCAGTATTGAACAGAACTGAGCTGTGCTGTTCTGCACTACATCCCCCCTGTCATTCTCAACCATCCCAGTCTGAGTGAGAGGGCCCTTGTTGATAAGGCACCTCACCACGTTTGGGGATGTGAAGTTGCCCTCCCTCCCTTCCTTATCTCCCACCAGCTGGTGAGGGTGATGTGACATCATAGAGAGAGAGAGAGCTCCTTCTCCCCCCCACCCACTTTCTGTGCTGCTGGGCTCTTCCCTTCCTTCATATGCCCACATAGTTACATCATAGAGGAGACCAGGGGAAATGGTAACACCTTGAAGTTCTCGGAACAGAGTGCATGCCCATTTTAGGTTCTGTCCCTGCTTGAAAAAGTTTCAGCAAAATATCTCACTATTTAAAAAAAAAAATTCTATCGGTTGTGTTTTACTTAAACTGTCCTGAATGTTAATGTCCAATCGATTTAACTAGGATCATTTCCATCACTATATGTTGGCTAAACATTGACATGAATTATGTGTTATTATTGTTGTCTCTTGCTAGGCACATGAGGTTTTGCCAGGACTGCTGGGTTTGGGGAAATTGTAACGCAGTGTTAAAATTTGAAAATAAGTTTGTATGAATGATTGTATGATTGTATGAATTATACATTAATTATACAAATACTACATTTAAATAGACTTGGAATAATGTAGAGTGCCAAAGAAGTTGTAAACATATACATATCTAACTGTGTTACTCGGGTCAACCTTGAGAACATGCCCCCCGCCAATGTCTGTCTGTGTCAAGAGCAGCTCCATCCGAGACAGTCAGTGACCACCCTATGTCCTGTAGTGGAAATTTCCTGTATTGCCAAATCATGAGAGCAAACCACACACAAGTCAGAGTTATCATAAAGTCCATCTTTAATTATATGAGCTCCATCACAACCCTGTGACTCTCAGATCAATTCAGTATCTATAAAATGAATTCTCTCATTGCAACTGAGATCCTTTATAGCAAAGACACACATAGCCAGACAGCATTGGCTATAAATTATCGTTCAGCTTTGTCTCCTAAACTATGTTATTTTCTCGCTCTCAGGACCATAAAACAAAACCTATCTCAACAGGCAAATATCAAATACACCCCTCCTGGACAAGATCACAGAGACACAGTGACTGGCACACAGACATTGTGGAGCCAAGAGATAATTGGTTTAAAAGATATGTCTACATATGAAGACAAGCTTGACCCCTCCCCTCTCTGCGGCCCAAGTAACTGACCCCATGACAGAGAACAGATAACTGCAACCGGCCAACAGTATTATCCAAAAATAGACATTCTGATGAGAAGTAACTCACAAGCATATAATGAAAATAAAACATCTTATCTATGTTACCCAACTAATTCTGATTATTCCCCCACAGTCCTCAGCCACCCACACACACACACACACACACACACACACACACACACACACACACACACACACACACACACACACACACACACACACACACACACACACACACAGACACAGACGACACAGACAGACACAGACGCTGACCCCTGACCTCTGTAACCTCCTGACCCCTCCTCCTGCTGTATTCTGGGACATAGGGTCACTTTCTCACTGTGGTCAGTGAGGCCTGAATATGACCCTTCCTTCATCAACATTAGCATGAACACACATAAAACATATGCAGCTCGGAATGGTATGGAGTTCAGGCACAGCCAGTAGGAAAAAGATAACAGTTACCAGCTAACCATGGTATGGAGTTCAGGCACAGCCAGTAGGAAAAAGATAACAGTTACCAGCTAACCATGGTATGGAGTTCAGGCACAGCCAGTAGGAAAAAGATAACAGTTACCAGCTAACCATGGTATGGAGTTCAGGCACAGCCAGTAGGAAAAAGATAACAGTTACCAGCTAACCATGGTATGGAGTTCAGGCACAGCCAGTAGGAAAAAGATAACAGTTACCAGCTAACCATGGTATGGAGTTCAGGCACAGCCAGTAGGAAAAAGATAACAGTTACCAGCTAACCATGGTATGGAGTTCAGGCACAGCCAGTAGGAAAAAGATAACAGTTACCAGCTAACCATGGTATGGAGTTCAGGCACAGCCAGTAGGAAAAAGATTACAGTTACCAGCTAACCATGGTATGGAGTTCAGGCACAGCTAGTAGGAAAAAGATTACAGTTACCAGCTAACCATGGTATGGAGTTCAGGCACAGCCAGTAGGAAAAATATTACAGTTACCAGCTAACCATGGTATGGAGTTCAGGCACAGCCAGTAGGAAAAAGATTACAGTTACCAGCTAACGATGGTATGGAGTTCAGGCACAGCCAGTAGGAAAAAGATTACAGTTACCAGCTAACCATGGTATGGAGTTCAGGCACAGCCAGTAGGAAATAGATAACAGTTACCAGCTAACCATGGTATGGAGTTCAGGCACAGCCAGTAGGAAAAAGATTACAGTTACCAGCTAACCATGGTATGGAGTTCAGGCACAGCCAGTAGGAAAAAGATTACAGTTACCAGCTAACCATGGTATGGAGTTCAGGCACAGCTAGTAGGAAAAAGATAACAGTTACCAGCTAACCATGCCAGCCCTTCCTCTGTGTGACTGTGTCCACAGAACTCTACTGAGACCTGAATATGTTATGCCCTTTCATCATCATTATCACACATACACAAGATATATAGCTGAATGCTACGGACACAGACTGTAGTAAAAAATTGAGTTATTAGCCATGACAATTCTCTCTCATGAAAAAGTCTTGCAAAAGTTCTCTAAAATAATCACCCACAAAAATGTGTTCCTGGAGTTTGTTTGTGGTCGTGACGAGTAATCTCTTATCACTCTTATCTGAAACTTTTAACCACTATCCTCCCGAAACACATACTCACATTACACCACCACACACTCTCACACCCAACCCAAAACGTTATACAGAATGAAATGTTTCCTCTTTATAGGACACCTATGGTGCACATTATTCTCAGTAGACCACAGTATCATATTTTTAGTCCAATTGTGACAATGTTCGTAAAACATAATTGTCATGTTTATTTATCTTCCCGAACCCTTCCTTTGTTTTGCACTGACAATTTATAGTTATTTACTGGAAAAGCACACAGCAAAGTCTGGATTCTGAACACAAATGATAATGCAGTGTTCTATGTTATGGCAAGCACCAAGTTTTAGAACCTGGAGAAATGGTATTACCACTCCTGCCAATTCAGAAAACAGGGAATACATTTTATGAAATAAAGACACGCCAGACCTTCATTTTAAATGACAATTGTTTCTCAATTATAATATCAAACAATTATGATATAAAAATAATAATAATCATAGAATTTTTACAATTTCCCAACAATTTAGTAATTGTTTATATCATCAGCACCTTACAAACACTTTACTGGTAAAATTATGCTCCAACTTCCCCAAAACCTACCCTCACTGAGAGGTTTTGGCTCCAATTCTCTAGTACTCCATTCTCAAACTTTAGAGACTTATGGTATAGTACAGGTAGTCTGTCTGCGTGCTATGGAACTCTCACTGAGAAGACTTAGAGGGCTGAGGTTTTGGCACCAGCTCTGCTTCTGTCTTCCTGTAACTTAAAAGAGACTCAGTACCTGACATTACAGTACCTGTCTCTATGCCAGACTCACAGTCTAGCACCTGTCTGCCAGGGTTCTGATAACGGCATGGGCCAGGAGGTGTTGTGAAATATGTGGTGACCAGATGTACGCAGAAACTGCATGTTTTCACTTCTTCATGGTCAGATCAAAATATTATCCTCCTGGCATGGAAACGTTATCAGCATATTTATCTTGAGAGAGGGGGAGTGTGTGTGCGTGTGTGTGTGTGTGTGTGTGTGTGTGTGTGTGCACAGGCGTGTATGTGTTGGTATGATCTCAGGTCACCACAACAGTGTTCTTGATCTCATTTCGGTAGAGAGTTATTAGGTTATAGGTTAGGAGTCAGAACTGATGTTGGGTACAAGTGAAACCAGATCGTTGCTCCTCTGGCAGGCCAGTATTTTTAGAGACTGGGCCTTAGTAATTACCATGCTCTCTCTCTCTCTCTCTCTCTCTCTCTCTCGCTCTCTCTCTCTCTCTCTCTCTCTCTCTCTCTCTCGCTCTCTCTCTCTCTCTTTCTCTCTCGCTCTCTCGCTCTCTCGCTCTCTCTCGCTCTCTCGCTCTCTCGCTCTCTCTCTCTCTCTCTCTCTCTCTCGCTCTCTCTCTCTCTCTCTTTCTCTCTCGCTCTGTGTGTGCGTGCCCATGTTAACTAGTGCTCTCCATCCGTCACAGTGGCCAACAGGGCTCGGGAACAGGAATGCTAAATACATAAAAGCACATGGCATACATGTCATTATAATACCAACCTCAGCCTTGGCTAGCTAAAATCACACGGTCCACATTTCACAAATGTGCCTCCTCAAAGGAGGAGAATACAGCTAGAAAACGCTGTACAGATCTATCTTGCACATGTTGTATAACATAGATTGTTAAATTATACTGTGCCTAAAATAGACTGAGTACAACAAACAGTTGGTTGTTGTCACAATGAATATATCTGGTACTCCGTTATGACCCATAAAATGTGTCAAATGTATTCTCAGCTGTACATATCCTCTCTCAAACCTTGAATCATCTGTGCCATGAAAAGACACACTTCTACACCAGAAGTGAGAGAGGACATACCTCCAAGCCAAGGCCCCTTTAAACAAAGACATGGACAAGAACTGACAGCCTTATCAATTATCTTTAAAAAGTGTGAGGCTGAGGCACCTCTGTCCGTAGCCTGTTTTTTGAAGAACTGTGTAAACAGATAAGTCTTATAAGTCCTTCCACCCACCTGGCCTCTCTAATCCATAGAGAAAAATACAACCATCCAACTGGTTTGTTCCTCTCATTCCATTACAGTAAGCAAGATTCTCCCCTACAGGATCCATAATGTGTGTGTGTGTGAGAGAGAGAGAGAGAGTTCAGTGCCAACTAGGTAAACAGGGGTTGGCTAAATGTTCCATAGGTTACTGAACCACAGGAAGTGAGCACAGTGTACATACTGTATGACATGAATGTTCAGGAAAACAACAGATTAAACAACAGATTAGTAATACTGTACACTATTTACGGAATGCATTATCTGTTCTAAATTAATGATGTGCAAGCCCTAAGTGTGTTTCATAATTACTTAAAGGAAAGTTGATAATAGTCATATTCACATTCATTAATAGAACAGAGAGAAAGCTTGGCACTTGATCAAAATTAGAAAATGCATGTGCTTGTCTTTCACATTTGGACTATGCCAAAAAACAAAAATGCATGAAAGTAGCAGAATGGGTGTGGTGTTGTTGTTTACCACAGAGAATTCCCAGCTGTCAGCTACACGTGGCAGGGGGATATTTAAACTTTTACTGGCAGCATTATGTAAGTCTCTGTTTTAAAGGGAGTCTCTTTTATCGGTCCCCAGGAGGCAGGGCCCAGAGATTAGAAGGCTATCTCCTATCCTGCAGTGGTGCTTCAGGGCCTGGGGGCCCTGAAGACAGGAAGGAAGTCCGGGCAGTGGATCCAGGGTTGCAGCGGCTCCTGCCAAAGGGACAGAAAGGGCCTGTCTGCAGCGACCCAGACCTAGACCAGCGTTTTGGAAAAACACACAGGAACCCAGAGACACCAACTGCATGACAAACACCTCACAGAGAGAGAGAGAGAAACAGAGAGTGAGTTAATGACAACGATAGAGAGAGGGTGAGAGAGAGAAGGGATAGAGCAAAGGGAGAATGCAAGAGAGAGAGGGAGATAGTGAGAAGTACAACATCTTGCTCTGCGGGACCCCTAAGCCTGCCAAATGAGCTCCCTAGTCGGCTCTGCCTCTGTCCTCTGTCCCTCTATTGCCTCTTGTTACACACATAGATTCAGCTGAGTCAGAGCCTATTCGTGCCTCAACCCCCTGACATACACAGACACATAGCCAAAGACCTCCAGAACAGAGGAAAACTCCCCAGCAATACCCCTCAATGATGCCAGGACTCAGCCTCAGCTCCACTCCCCTCTCCCCTACCCATTTCAGACAGAAAATGTGGTGTATTAAC
This sequence comes from Oncorhynchus kisutch, assembly GCF_002021735.2. Classification (NCBI taxonomy): domain Eukaryota; kingdom Metazoa; phylum Chordata; class Actinopteri; order Salmoniformes; family Salmonidae; genus Oncorhynchus; species Oncorhynchus kisutch. Next base: position 4,659,663 of record NC_034201.2, on the reverse strand, counting down.
TGTAAAAAGAAAAAAAAGAAGAAGGAAACAAAAGTACAACAAAAGGTTGGTTTTTGTCACAATGAAGATATTTAGTACTGCGTTATGACCCATAAAGTGTGTAAAATGTTTCCCAGCTGCACATATGCTCTCAAACCTTGAATCATCAGTACCATGAAAAGACACACTGTAAGAGATCTATATCAGAAGTGAGAGAGGACATACCTCCAAGCCAATGCCACTTTAAACAAAGACATGGACAAGAACTGACAGCTTTATCAATTATCTTTTAAAAACATGTTTGGTTCCAGGACATAGCTCTATTCTTTTAACAGGAACTTGGTCCCGACAGCGAGGCTGAGGGTCCTCTGTCCGTAGACTGTTTTTGAGGAACTGTGTGACCAGATACAGTAAGTCCAACCCCAGGCAGTGTTCAGGAATGTGTCACGCCCTGACCTTAGATATCTCTGTTTACTTGATATTTTGGTTAGGTCAGGGTGTGACGAGGGTGGGTACTCTAGTGTTGTATGTCTAGGGTTTTGTATGTCTAGGATTTGGTATGTCTAGGGTTGTTGTAGGTCTAGGGGGTTTGTATTTCTATGTTGGCCTGATATGGTTCCCAATCAGAAACAGCTGTTTATCATTGTCTCTGATTGGGGATCATATTTAGGCAGCCTTGTTTCCCACTTTCTGTTGTGGGATCTTGTCTATGTGCAGCACTCGTTTGTATAGCTTCACGTTTCGTTTTGTTATTTTGTTAGTTTGTTCAGTGTTCATTCTTTAAATAAATAAGAATGTACGCATACGACGCTGCGCCTTGGTCTCCTTCATACGACGAACGTGACAGAATGTGGAACTAGACCTGTCTGTTTTAGAAGTCCTTCCACCCACCTGGCCTCTACTCCATAGAGGGAAATGCAACCATCCAACTGGTTTGTTCCTCTCATTCCATTTCAGTAAGCAAGATTTTGCCCTACAGGATCCATACCTGTACAGAGAGATAGAGCGAGAGTTCAGGGCCAGCTGGGAGGACAGGGGTTGGCTGAATTTTTCCTAGGTTACTGAACCAAAGGAAGGGAACTCAGTGTACATATGTCAAGAAAGTTCAGGAAAACAGCAACAGATTAGTATAATTTATGATGTGCAAGCCTTTAAGAACTCTGCAGTAAAGTGTGTTTCTCAATGACTAGAAGGAAAGTTAATAATAGTCCTATTCACATTCAGTAATAGAACTGAGAGAGAGACACTTTTTGGCACTTGATCAAAACAGGCCAAAATGTATTACAAATTGAATGTGCTTGTCTTTCAAATTCAGACTCTGCCAAAAAACAAAAACGCGTGACAGTAGCAGAATGGGAGTTTTTGTTTACCACAGAGAACTCCCAGCTGACATCTACATGTGGCAGGGGGGATTTAAGCTTTTATTGGCAGCCTGAGTCTGTGTATGTTTTTAAGGGAGACTCTTTTATCGGCCCCCAGGAGGGTGACATGGCTGCAGCAGTCCAGACCCAGACCAGACCAGCACTGTGGAAAAACACACAGAAACCCAGAGACAGCAACTGCATGATAAACACCTCACAGAGACAGATAGATAGATAGAGAGAGAGAAGCATAAAGGGAGAGAGAAAGGGGGAGGAAAGGGATAGAGACAGATTGAGAAAGGGAAACAGAAAGTTAATGACAAAGAAAGAGAGGGTGAGAGAGAAGGGATAGAGCAAGAGAGAGATAGAGAGAGAGACAGCAGAAAGATTTGTGACCTGTTGCCACAAAAATAGGGCAACCAATAGGGCAACACCATAGTAAATACAACCCATATTTATGTTTATTTATTTTCCCTTTTGTGCTTTAACTATTTGCACATCATTAGAACACTGCATATAGCCATAATATGACATTTGAAATGTCTCTATTCCTTTGGAACTTTTGTGAGTGTAACATTTACTGTTCATTTTATCACACAACACATGACGGGAAACAGAGGGTTAAATACAAGTAGCTTAAAAGGGGAAATGTAAACCAGATGTGTATGGAAACAAGACAAGACAAATGGATATACGAAAAATGGAACGGCGATGGCCAGAAAGCCGGTGACGTCGCCCAAACAAGACCCCCCCTATCCACATTGATGGAACAGTAGTGGAGAGGGTAGTAAGTTTTAAGTTCCTCGGCGTACACATCACAGACAAACTGAATTGGTCCACCCACACAGACAGCATCAGGAGGCTGAAGAAATTTGGCTTGTCACCAAAAGCACTCACAAACTTCTACAGATGCACAATCGAGAGCATCCTGGCGGGCTGTATCACCGCCTGGTACGGCAACTGCTCCGCCCACAACCGTAAGGCTCTCCAGAGGGTTGTGAGGTCTGCACAACGCATCACCGGGGGCAAACTACCTGCCCTCCAGGACACCTACACCACCCGATGTCACAGGAAGGCCATGAAGATCATCAAGGACATCAACCACCCGAGCCACTGCCTGTTCACCCCACTATCATCCAGAAGGCGAGGTCAGTACAGGTGCATCAAAGCTGGGACCGAGAGACTGAAAAACAGCTTCTATCTCAAGGCCATCAGACTGTTAAACAGCCACCACTAACATTGAGTGGCTGCTGCCAACACACTGACTCAACTCCAGCCACTTTAATAATGGGAATAGATGGGAAATGATGTAAAATATATCACTAGCCACTTTAAACAATGCTACCTAATATAATGTTTACATACCCTACATTATTCATCTCATATGTATATACTGTACTCTATATCATATACTGCATCGTTATGTAATACATGTATCACTAGTCACTTTAACTATGCCACTTTGTTTACATACTCATCTCATATGTATATACTGTACTCGATACCATCTACTGTATCTTGCCTATGCCGCTCTGTACCATCACTCACTCATATATCTTTATGTACATATTCTTTATCCCCTTACACTTGTGTCTATAAGGTAGTAGTTTTGGAATTGTTAGCTAGATTACTTGTTGGTTATTACTGCATTGTCAGAACTAGAAGCACAAGCATTTCGCTACACTCGCATTAACATCTGCTAACCATGTGTATGTGACAAATAAAATTTTATTTGGTTTGATTTGAGAGGGGCTGACTTCGGGAGAAGTCGTGACAGAGATAGGATAAAACTGAGGATGGATCAACAACATTGTAGTTACTCCACAATACTAACCTAATTGACTGAGTGAAAAGAAGGAAACCTGTACAGGATACAAATATTCCAAACATGCATCCTGTTTGCAACAAGGCACTAAATGAATACTGCACACAATGTGGCTAAGCAATTAACTTTTTGTCCTGAACACAAAGTGTTATGTTTGGGGCAAATCCAATACAGCACATTAATGAGTACCACTCTCCATATTTACAAGCATAGTGGTGGCTGCATTATGTTCTGGGTATGCTTGTCATCGTTAAGGACTGGGGAGTTTTGTAGAAATGGACAGGCAAAAGCACAGGCAAAATCCTAGAGGAAAACCTGGTTCAGTCTGCTTCCACCAGACACTGGGAGATGAATTCACCTTTCAGCAGGACAATAACCTAAAAGACAAGGCCAAATCTACACTGGAGTTGCTTACCAAGAAGACAGTAATGTTCCTGAGTGGCCGATTTATAGTTTTGACTTAAATCTACTTGAAAATCTATAGCAAGACTGGAAATGGTTGTCTAGCAATTATCAACATCCAATTTGACATGGCTTGAAGAATTTTGAAAATAATAAATGGGAAATGTTGCACAATGTAGGTGTGTAAAACTCTTAGAGACCTACCCAAAAAAGACTCCAAGCTGTAATCGCTGCCAAATGTGCTTCTACAAAGTATTGACTCAGGGATGTGACTACTTATGTAAATGAAATATTTCTGCATTTTATTTTCAATACATTTGGAAACATTTCTAAAAACATGTTTTCACTTTGCCATTATTGGGTATTGCGTGTAGATGGGTGAGAAACAAAATCAATTGAATCCATTTTAAATGCAAGCTTTAACACAGCAAAATGTGGAATAAATCAAGGGGTATCAATACTTTTCAGATGATTTCTCTTTTCAGAAGACTGTAAAACGTCATATTTTGTTATTTCAGGGGGAATTGACCAGGTATAGACCCATAAACTGAATTATTGTAATAACTTTACAAATATTCAATGTCAACAGATTTGTTTAGAGTCTCTTGCACAATGGCAAACCTGGTTGATATGAGTTTTGCTCAATGTTTTGCTCAAACATGGTTTATCAGAGTATTGGGACAGAGCCACAAGTGTAAACCTGTTTTATTTGGGTATCTGCACTCAGATATACAGGTGTAGATCTGGTTTATATAATTTTGGGGTCTAAGTCAAATGTGTAGACCTGGTTTGTAGGAGTACTGGAGCTGAGGTGCAGGGGTAGACCTGGTTTACAGTTTACAGAGTATTCATTATTTGACACATTTAGACCTGGCTTAGATGACTAATTGGGTTCAAGCTCAGGTGCAAACTTTGAAGGTACGTAAATTGGAGATTAAGTACAGGTGTAGACCTGGTTTGTATGAAAGTTGGGGCTGAAATGCCAAAGTACAACTATTTTTATGACAATTGGGGCTGACAGACCTGTTTTTTTTTATCAGCATTGGTTTAGACGAGCAGGTGTACATCTGGTCTGTAAGAATATTGGGGCTGAAGTACAAGTGTAGACCTGGTTTGTATAAATGTTGAGGCTTGGGCACTTGGGTAGACTTGTTTTATATTATTATACTTATGGATTATATGAGTAATGGGGTGTAGGGATACACAATGTTCACACAGGTAATGGTCTGGATGGTCTGTTGCCCATTCAATTCCTTTCTGTTTGTAGTCGGAAAAAAGTGATTTGGGCTCATGTGTTATACCACTGTACTTCTATGAGTTTATCTATGAAATGATTAGCATACTGGTCAGTGGTGACAGGACTAAGATATGCAAATAACAGGGTTGTGGTGTGCAGCGAACAGCTGGACATAGGTCAAAGTTGGTGACTTGGGGAATACAGGGCTGAGATAGACAATTAACAGGGATGAGGTGTATTGGGAAAGAAATTGGGGTCTAAATTTGGGAACAAATTCGGTTAATGAATTTACCTGTAAAAAGCAGAGAACATTTCACCCAGCCAATACATGTATTTTGGTTACAGGGTCTGTAAAATTGCAGGAATAGGTCTTTAGGTGGCTTTTATATCCCTTTCATATATAAAGTTGAAGTCCGAAGTTTACATACACCTTAGCCAAATACATTTATACTCAGTTTTTCACAATTCCTGACATTTATTTTAAGAATGTGAAATGTCAGAATAATAGTAGAGAGAATGATTTATTTCAACTTTTTTTTCTTTCATCACATTGCCAATGGGTCAGAAGTTTACATTCACTCAATTAGTATTTGGGGGCACTGCCTTTTAAATTGTTTAATGTGGGTCAAACGTTTCGGTGTAGCCTTCCACAAGCTTCCCACAATAAGTTGGGTGAATTTTGGCCCATTCCCCCTGACAGAGCTGTTGTAACTGAGTCAGGTTCGTAGGCCTCCATGCTCGCACACGAGTTCTGCCCACAAGTTTTCGATAGGATTGAGGTTGGGGCTTTGTGATGGCCACTCCAATAGCTTGACTCTGTTGTTCTTAAGCCATTTTGCCACAACTTTGGAAGTAGGCTTGGGGTCAATGTCCATTAGGAAGACCCATTTGCAACCAAGCTTTAACTTCCTGACTGATGTCTTGAGATGTTGCTTCAATATATCCACATCATTTCCTGCCTCATGATGCCATCTATTTTGTGAAGTGCACCACTCCCTCCTGCAGCAAAGCACCCCCACAACATGATGCTGCCACCCCCGTGCTTCACGGTTGGGATGGTGTTCTTCGGCTTGCAAGCCTCCCCCTTTTTCCTCCAAACCTAACTATGGTCATTATGGCCAAGAGGTTCTATTTTTGTTTCATCAGACCAGAGGACATTTCTCCAAAGAGTACGATCTTTGTCCTCATGTGCAGTGGCAAACAAAAAGTCTGGCTTTTTTATGGCGGTTTTGGAACAGTGGCTTCTTCCTTGCTGAGTGGCCTTTCAGGTTATGTCGATATAGGACTCGTTCTACTGTGGATATACATACTTTTGTACCATACTTTTGTACCAAGGTCCTTTGCTGTTGTCCTGGGATTGATTTTCACTTTTAGTACCAAAGTACGTTCATCTCTAGGAGACAGAACGCGTCTCCTTCCTGAGCGGTATGACGGCTGCGTGGTCCCATGGTGTTTATACTTGCGTACTATTGTTCGTACAGATGAACGTGGTTCCTTCAGGCATTTGGAAATTGCTCCCAAGGATGAACCAGACTTGTGGAGGTCTACAATGTTTTTTCTGTGGTCTTTGCTGATTTCTTTTGATTTTCCCATAATGTCAAGCAAAGAGGCACTGAGTTTGAAGGTAGGCCTTGAAATACATCCACAGGTACACCTCCAATTGACTCAAATGTCAATTAGCCTATCAAAAGCGTCTAAAGCCATGGCATCATTTTATGGGATTTTCCAAGCTGTTTAAAGGCACAGTCAATTTAGTGTATGTAAATTTCTGACCCACTGGAATTGTGAGGCAACAGCCATCAATGGGGAACGCTGTTTTGTCTACTACCAGCATGGACCACAGCACGCCAAGGCTAGCAGGCGTTCAACACAGCTTTATCTGTCTCCCTCTCTCCCTCTTTTCCTCTCTCCCTCCCTCTCTCCCCTCTTCTTTCTCCTTTCTCTTTGATACAAGAGTTGTGCCAGCATTTAGGCCTACTGATAGGCTCCCTGCCTGTTGTCTCGGTGAATCATGCCTCCTGTTAAGGCTCTGTGGGCTATTGCTCCTGCATGTTCCTGTATGGGAGAGAGTGAGGAGTGGACTGAAAGTGGATGGGTGGGTGGTTGTCTAACTCCAATTTTCTTTTCAGAGCATCTATTGGAGATGGCCAAGATGCCCTTGACAACACACCATAATGATCATCTCCAAGGCAACAAAGCCCTTTTCCCCCGGTATGTGCATGTATTCGTTTCCTCTGTTGTGATATGTCACAACATTGATTTTGTATTATGGACAGTCATTTCTGGTTTATTAGTCCTTTGTGTGATGCTGGGATTGTAATTTCTAGCTGAGATGCTCTTTGAGACAACAGTAAAAATACAGTGTGTGGCTTTCTGAATCATCCCCCAAAGGGATGGACACACACAGATACAGTCACACTGGCCTTGTAAAAAAACTATCATCGCTGCACAACTATTTTCAGGTCTCTCCAGTGATCAGGTTCAAGTCGGGGCTCTGATTGGGCCACTCAAGGACATTCAGAGACTTGCCCCAAAGCCACTCCTGCGATGTCTTGGCTGTGTGCTTAGGGTCGTTGTCCTGTTGTCTGAGGTCCTGAGCGCTCTGTAGAAGGTTTTCATCAAGGATCTCTCTGTACTTTGCTCCATCAATTTTTCCCTCGATCCTGACTAGTCTCCCAGTCCTTGCCTCTGAAAAACATCCCCACAACATGATGCTGCCCTCAGTATGCTTCACCATAGGGATGGTGCCAGGTTTCCTCCAGATGTGAAGCTTGGCATTCAGGCCAAAGTTCAATCTTGGTTTCATCAGCCAAGAGAATCTTGTTTCTCATGGTCTGAGATTCCTTTAGGTGCCTTTTGGCAAACTCCAAGAGGGTTTCATGTGCCTTTTACTGAGGAGTGACTTCCGTCTGGCCACGCTCCAATAAAGGCCTAATTAGTGGAGTGCTGCAGAGATGGTTGACCTTCTGGAAGGTTCTCCCATCTCCACAGAGGAACTGGAGCTTTGTCAAAGTGACCATCGGGTTCTTGGTCACCTCTTGGCCAGGAGTCCAGCTCTAGGAAGAGTCTTGGTGGTTCCAAACTTCTTCCATTTAAGAATGATGGAGGCCACTTTGTTCTTGAGGACCTTCAATGCTGCAGAAATGTTTTGTTATCCTTCCCCAGATCTGTGCCTCGACACAATCCTGTCTTGGAGCTCTACAGACAATTCGTTCAACTTGATGGCTAGGTTTTTGCTCTGACATAAACTGTCAACTGTTGGACCTTATATAGACAGGTGTGTGCCTTTCCAAATGTGTATTTGTATTTATTATGGAACCCCATTTGCTATTGCCAAGACAGCAGCTACTCTTCCAGGGGTCCAGCAAAATTAAGGCGGTTTATAAAAAAATTTAATATTACAATACATTCATAGATTTCACAACACACTGTGTGCCCTCAGGGCCCTACTCCACCACTACCACATAGTACTAGAGGTCGACCGATTATAATTTTTCAACGCCGATACCGATTATTGGAGGACAAAAAAATCTTGTACCGATTAATCGGACGATTTTAAAAATGTATTTGTAATCATGACAATTACAACAATACTGAATTAACACTTATTTTAACTTAATATAATACATCAATAAAATCAATTTAGCCTCAAATAAATAATGAAACATGTTCAATTTGGTTTAAATAATGCAAAAACTAAGTGTTGGAGAAGAAAGTAAAAGTGCAATATGGGCCATGTAAGAAAGCTAACATTTAAGTTCCTTGCTCAGAACATGAGAACATGAAAGCTGGTGGTTCCTTTTGACATGTCTTCAATATTCCCAGGTAAGAAGTTTTAGGTTGTAGTTATTATAGGAATTATAGGACTATTTCTCTCTATACCATTTGTATTTCATACACCTTTGACTATTGGATGTTCTTATTGGCACTTTAGTATTGCCAGTGTAACAGTATAGCTTCTGTCCCTCTCCTCGCTCCTCCCTGGGCTCGAACCAGGAACACAACGACAACAGCCTACCTCGAAGCAGCGTTACCCATGCAGAGCAAGGGGAACAACTACTCCAAGTCTCAGAGCGAGTTATGTTTGAAATGCTATTAGCGCGCACCCCACTAACTAGCTAGCCATTTCACATCGTTACACCAGCCTAATCCCGGGAGTTGATAGGCTTGAAGTCATAAACAGCAGAGCTGCTGGCAAAACGCACGAAAGTGCTGTTTGAATGAATGCTTATGAGCCTGCTGGTGCCTACCATTGCTCAGTCAGACTGCTCTATCAAATCATAGACTTAATTATAACATAATAACACACAGAAATGCGAGCCTTAGGTCATTAATATGGTCGAATCCGGAAACTATCATCTCGAAAACAAGAAGTTTATTCTTTCAGTGAAATACTGAACCGTTCAGGTGGCATCCATCAGTCTAAATATTCCTGTTACATTGCACAACCTTCAATGTTATGTGATAATTACGTAAAATTCTGGCAACTTAGTTCGCAATGAGCCAGGCGGCCCAAACTGTTGCATATACCCTGACTCTGCGTGGAATGACCGCAAGAGAAGTGACACAATTTCAGCTGGTTAATAATGCCTGCTAACCAGGATTTATTTCAGCTAAATATACAGCTTTAAAATATATACAGTGCCTTGCGAAAGTATTCGGCCCCCTTGAACTTTGCGAGCTTTTGACACATTTCAGGCTTCAAACATAAAGATATAAAACTGTATTTTTTTGTGAAGAATCAACAACAAGTGGGACACAATCATGAAGTGGAACGACATTTATTGGATATTTCAAACTTTTTTAACAAATCAAAAACTGAAAAATTGGGTGTGCTAAATTATTCAGCCCCTTTACTTTCAGTGCAGCAAACTCTCTCCAGAAGTTCAGTGAGGATCTCTGAATGATCCAATGTTGACCTAAATGACTAATGATGATAAATACAATCCACCTGTGTGTAATCAAGTCTCCGTTTAAATGCACCTGCACTGTGATAGTCTCAGAGGTCCGTTAAAAGCGCAGAGAGCATCATGAAGAACAAGGAACACACCAGGCAGGTCCAAGATACTGTTGTGAAGAAGTTTTAAGCCGTATTTGGATACAAAAAGATTTCCCAAGCTTTAAACATCCCAAGGAGCACTGTGCAAGCGATAATATTGAAATGGAAGGAGTATCAGACCACTGCAAATCTACCAAGACCTGGGCGTCCCTCTAAACTTTCAGCTCATACAAGGAGAAGACTGATCAGAGATGCAGCCAAGAGGCCCATGATCACTCTGGATGAACTGCAGAGATCTACAGCTGAGGTGGGAGACTCTGTCCATAGGACAACAATCAGTCGTATATTGCACAAATCTGGCCTTTATGGAAGAGTGGCAAGAAGAAAGCCATTTCTTAAAGATATCCATAAAAAGTGTCATTTAAAGTTTGCCACAAGCCACCTGGGAGACACACCAAACATGTGGAAGAAGGTGCTCTGGTCAGATGAAACCAAAATTGAACTTTTTGGCAACAATGCAAAACGTTATGTTTGGCGTAAAAGCAACACAGCTCATCACCCCGAACACCCTATCCCCACTGTCAAACATGGTGGTGGCAGCATCATGGTTTGGGCCTGCTTTTCTTCAGCAGGGACAGGGAAGATGGTTAAAATTGATGGGAAGATGGATGGAGCCAAATACAGGACCATTCTGGAAGAAAACCTGATGGAGTCTGCAAAAGACCTGAGACTGGGATGGAGATTTGTAATCCAACAAGACAATGATCCAAAACATAAAGCAAAATCTACAATGGAATGGTTCAAAAATAAACATATCCAGGTGTTAGAATGGCCAAGTCAAAGTCCAGACCTGAATCCAATCGAGAATCTGTGGAAAGAACTGAAAACTGCTGTTCACAAATGCTCTCCATCCAACCTCACTGAGCTCGAGCTGTTTTGCAAGGAGGAATGGGAAAAAATGTCAGTCTCTCGATGTGCAAAACTGATAGAGACATACCCCAAGCGACTTACAGCTGTAATCGCAGCAAAAGGTGGCGCTACAAAGTATTAACTTAAGGGGGCTGAATAATTTTGCACGCCTAATTTTTCTGTTTTTGATTTGTTAAAAAAGTTTGAAATATCCAATAAATGTCGTTCCACTTCATGATTGTGTCCCACTTGTTGTTGATTCTTCACAAAAAAATACAGTTTTATATCTTTATGTTTGAAGCCTGAAATGTGGCAAAAGGTCGCAAAGTTCAAGGGGGCCGAATACTTTCGCAAGGCACTGTACTTCTGTGTATTGATTTTAAGAAAGGCATTGGTGTTTATGGTTTGGTACACGTTGGAGCAACGACAGTCCTTTTTCGGGAATGCGCACTGCATCGATTATATGCAACGCAGGACACGCTAGATAAACTAGAAATATCATCAACCATGTGTAGTTATAACTAGTGATTATGATGGATTAAGTTTAATGCTAGCTAGCAACTTACCTTGGCTTCTTACTGCATTCGCGTAACAGGCGGGCTCCTTGTGAGGCAGGTGGTTAGAGCTTTGGACTAGTTAACCATAAGGTTGCAAGATTGAATCCCTGAGCTGACAAGGTAAAAATCTGTCGTTCTGCCCCTGAACAAGGCAGTTAACCCACCGTTCCTAGGCCGTCATTGAAAATAAGAATGTGTTCTTAACTGACTTGCCTAGTTAAATAGAGATTCAATAAAGGTGTAAAAAATTATAATAATAAATAGTCAAAATCGGCATCCAAAATTACAGATTTCCGATTGTTATGAAAACTTGAAATCGCCCATAATTAATCACCCATTCCAAATAATCGGTCGACCGCTACATAGTACATATGTTATTGTGTGTGTGTATGCATGTGTCTGTGCCTATGTTGTGTTGCTTCACAGTCCCCGCTGTTCCATAAGGTGTACTTTTATCAGATTTTTCCATCTTATTTTACTGCTTGCATCAGTTACTTGATGTGGAATAGAGTTCCATGTAGTCATGGCTCTATGTAGTACTGTGCGCCTCCCATAGTCTGTTCTGGACTTGGGGACTGTGAAGAGACCTCGTGGCATGTCTTGTGGGGTATGCATGGGTGTCCGAGCTGTGCGCCAGTAGTTGAAACAGACAGCTCGGTGCATTCAACATGTACCTCTCATAAATAAAAGTAGTGATGAAGTCAATCTCTCCTCCACTTTGAGCCATGAGAGATTGACATGCATATTATTAATATTAGCTCTCTGTGTACATCCAAGGGCCAGCCGTGCTGCCCTGTTCTGAGCCAATTGCAAGTCCTTTTTTGACCACACGACTGAACAGTAGTCAAGCTGCGATAAAATTAGGGCCTGTAGGATCCGCCTTGTTGTTGTGCTGTTAATAAGGTAGAGTAGCACATTATTATGGACAGACTTCTCCACATCTTAGCTACTGTTGTATCAATATGTTTTGACCATGACAGTTCAATCCAGGGTTACTCCAAGCAGTTTAGTCACCTCAACTTGCTCAATTTCCACATTATTTATTATAGGTTTTAGTTGAGGTTTATGGTTTAGTGAAGGATTTGTCCCAAATACAATGCTTTTAGTTTTAGAAATATTTAGGACTAACTTATTCCTTGCCACCCACTCTGAAACTAACTGCAGCACTTTGTTAAGTTTTGCAGTCATTTCAGTGGCTGTACTAGCTGACATGTATAGTATTGAGTCATCTACATACATAGACACACTGGCTTTACTCAAAACCAGTGGCATGTCCAAATCACTCAAAGCCAGTGGCATATCCAAATCATGTCCAATCAATTGAATTTACCACAGGCGGACTCTAATCAAGTTGTAGAAACAACTCAAGGTTGATCAATGCACCTGAGCTCAATGTTGAGGCTCATAGCAAAGGGTCTGAATGCTATATATAATGTATGTATGTATATAAGGTCTTTTTTTACTATGTTATTTGTATGCATTTGCACACCCAAAAAATTCACATTGTCATTATAGGGTATTGTGTGTAGATGGATGAGGATTTTAAAATAAGGCTGTAACGTAACAAAATGTGGAAAAGGGGAAGGGGTCTGAATAGTTTCCGAATGCACTGTATACACCAGTTCCACTGCTCTAATCTGGGACTGATTTAGACCTGGGATGCCAGGTGCATTTATAGCTATCTTTCACATGTGGAGCTTAAATTTCACGTGACAGCATATTTTCACATGTATTACAATTAAAACTCACATGTTAACACCAGCTTTTTCACGTGAGAAGAAAAACATGTTTTCAACTCACATGTGAATGAATGTAACGATATTCGTCTTCCTCTGACGAGGAGTATGAAGGATCGGACCAATATGCAGCGTGGTACGTGTCCATGTTGATAATTTATTAACATTGAACACCAAAAACAAAATAACAAGGAGAACGAACGAAAACAAAACAGTTCTGTCTGGTGAAGACACAGAGACAGAAAACAGGAAACAAACACCCACGAAACACAATATAAAACAGGCTACCTACATATGGTTCTCAATCAGGGACAACGATTGACAGCTGAGAACCATACCAGGCCAAACACAGAAATAGCAAATCATAGAAAAACTAACATAGACAACCCACCCAACTCACGCCCTGACCATACATACTAAAACAAAGACATAATAAAAGAACTAAGGTCAGAACGTGACAATGAATAGCAGTTGCACATGTGAAATTAGCGGATTCACGAGGGAAAAACAATCACATGTCAAAATCCCATTTGCTGTTTCACATGTATGAAAACTCACTTCCACGTGGGAAATTGCAAGTTCATATGTAAGAAACATTCACTTGTGAAAATCAAACTTTCATATGTGGAATTGCAGTGTTATTCTCTTCCTAGTGAAAAGGTGGTGTTAATGTGTTGCTGTAGTAGCAATGTTGCCACATATGGATTTGCGAATTCTGTAATGCCATTAAGTAAAAAGGTGAAGGCCTACCTGAGTATAATAATTCAAGTGCGTTAAAAATAATTATTTCTTATTTCTGAGCCATTCATGGAGTGTTACTGCTGCAGGTTCACGCCTCTCTTCTTCATATGTTGGTCAGTGACCGTTGGAAGGCCAGTGAAAAAACTGAGAAGCTATCACTCCGTGTCTCCTTATTTATCTTGTTAAAATTAACTGAATTAATCAGTTAACTCAAATTAACCTTTTGTATGTAGTAGAGTTAAAATGGTTATTCCATCAAACTTCAAATTATTAGAATAGTACACAACGCAGAACAGAACAACCAGGTTGAAGGTCAGTGGCCAAAGCCCGCAAACAGGAATATTCCAAGTTCAGACAGAAGGGGGGAGTCAGATCGCTATGATCGCCAGGAACTTTACTTTTGGTGTCTTTTTTAAATTGTTGCGCTACTGGTGCTGCCTGTTGATGTTAGGTAGGCAGCTACAGTAGCTGAATGATGTTAACATCTTCGGGTTTTGTTTCATTAAATGTATTTTATTTCATCTGGGTGCTTGCGTCACCTACTAACACCCTGGTACTACCCGTAGTTCCCGTTCTCCTCAGTCCGACAGAACACTGAGAGAGAAAGCTTTGTGCAGATTACTCCTTTGTAGAAGTCCATAACGTGAAATAAATTAAACATCCCAAGGTTAATGCTGTAGATATTGTTATAAGGGAGTGAGAGACTATTGAAACATGTAACTTTCAGAGTTTTATTGTTGTTATTAATATAGTTTACAGATGGCTAAAAGTGCTGCTGTTGCTAGCTAGCATGCCTTTCTGTGATGCAGACGGTTTGCTGAGCTGCCGACTGGTGCTGGCATTGCATTATGGGAGATGTAGTTTGGTCTGAAAGGGATAGAGGCGATTTCACGTTGTAACTTGTTTGTGTTGCAGTGTTTTTGTACATGAGTTGATGTATTTTGGTACTGTCAACACTGAAAGCACCTAGCAATGTATTGGGGATGTGAGACAGGTGTCACGTCCTGACCATAGAGAGCCCTCATTTTCTATGGTGGAGTAGGTCAGGGCTGGGGGGTTAGTTTAGTTTATTATTTCTATGTGGGGTTCTAGTTTTGTTTTTCTATGTTGGTGATTTTGTATGATTCGCAATTAGAGGCAGATGGTAATCGTTGTCTCTAATTGGGGATCATATTTAGGTAGCCTTTTTTCCACCTGTGGGTTGTGGGATCTTGTTTTGAGTTAGTGCACGTAGCACTGGTTTATTGTTTATTTGTTTTGTCTTTGCTAAGTTTCACTTGATCATAAAATTATGTGGAACTCAACATCCACTGCACCTTGGTCCGATAATTATTCCAGCGAATGTGACAGCAGGATGTGTGTTTTACCTTTCTTCATGCTCCTGTGCAGAATAACTTGTCAGATGGTGCATTGGAGACTGATGTGTTCCTGTCCTGTCTTTTCACAATACTATTGCAGATCAACATAAAAGACAGCTGTAGTGTCGCTCTTCATTTCTTGGTTCTCCTGTGGTGCATATAAGACCCGCTACATGTAATTTTAGTGCACTATATTGTTTTATTGCATTTGTCTGAATGCGTTTAAAATACACTGACAACATCCAAAATACTTCATCTACTGTATACAGCTAAAAATGACAAGTTGACATTGAGGTTAAAGAAAGTGTGTTTATCAATTTACCAGATTTTGCTAACTGCTTACTTTGGACAAAATCGATATGGCAATATTCTTGTAATGTGTTTTGTATAAATAATCTTAAATTATAGCTGAATTTGATCAAATTCTTAATTTGCAATTAATCGTGATCCATCACAGCAAATCCTGCAATCATTTCATTTTTTTTTAAATAAGGATATTTTGACAGCCCTAGTTAAAATTTACATTAAGATGTGAAAATGCACATGTGAAGTGTAAGAGACATGAGTTGGTCATGGTTGCTCTTGGTCACATGATGAGTTAGCTGCACCAGCGAATTCAAAATTTGTGTTGGCCCTCTTGGTCTAATGGTCAAGAAGTTGGCTTCTCCTGTGCGAGACCCAGGTTGTAATCGTGGCAGTTACAAAAGCACACGTGAAACATAACAAAGACAGTACAGTATGAAGATAGGCTAAAACTGCTTCTCCAATAGAAATCCCCGATCACACTTGTAGGGGATGTCATGGTGATGTTGGCTAGCTAAGCTCATGTGTAGAAACACGTCACTGGGTCTAACGGTTGTCTCTCGGCGAACTGTACATCTACAGGCCATCAAATCAAAGGCACTTCTTCGAAATTAAGTTGTTTTTGATGAACATCTGTCAGTGTCAGTATGTCACTTTCACAAGGTTGGTGTAATATGTTCAACTAAGACATTGGCTCAAATTTAGGTTGTGCCTTTATATTTTGAGAAAATGAACTCGCCTGGTCTGTTTGGTCTGTTTTGCAAGCGTTCCTGTAAGTCTCCCGATGTTACTCCTCTGGGTTTAGAAACACTCTGTTAACAATATCACATGTGGAATGTTGGGAACATTCTGAGTCATGTAAGAAATTAACTGTGAAGAAATCCATGTGAAACTGCACACGTGTCCGAAAACCACCTGTCCGTCTCGTGAAGATTTCACATATATTTACTGTGCCTTAAGAAAGTATTCATGCCCCTTGTCTTATTCCAATTTATGTTGTGTTACAGCCTGAATTCAAAATTAATTAAATATCTATATATATTTACACATCAACACACAATAGCCCATAATGAACAACTGAAAATATGTTTTCAGAGATTTGCTCAATTAAATACAGAAATATCTCATTTCTGTATTCACACCCCTGTGGCAATACTTTCTAGGGGAACCTTTGGCAGTGATTACAGCTGTGAGTCTTTCTGGGTAAGCCTCTAAGAGATTTCCACGCCTAGATTATGCCATAGATTTATTTATTAGATTTAAGTCAAAACTGTAACTGGGCTACTGAGGAACATTTCTTCTTCTTGGTATGTAACTCCAGTGTATATTTGGCCTTGTGTTTTGGCTTATTCTCCTGCTGAAAGGTGAATTCATGTCCCAGTCTGTCAGATTGTGCACAACTGTTTGAAGGAAGTCAGGTGCAGAGATGAGTGAACAGGCACACTTTAATCAGGCAGAGGAAAACAGCCAGACGCAACTGCGTCACAACACTCCGGCCCAAGGAAAAAGCGATAGAGCACAAATCACACAAATAGGTACAAAATAACAAAACCACGGGTTACAACAATACCCGGCAAAAAAAACAGCCTGAAGCATCACACACGTAACGAATTAACAATACCACACACAGACATGGGGGGAACAGAGGATAATATAAACGTAGAGTAATGAGGGGATGTAAACCAGGTGGAGAATGAAAGGTGGAGTGACGATGGCTAGAAGATCGGTGACGTCGGATGCCGAACACCGCCCGAACAAGGAGAGGGACAGACTTCGGCGGGTGTCGTGACACAGTGTCTGTTGGAAAGCAGACTGAAACAAGTTTTCCTCCAGGATTTTGCCAGTGCTTAGCTCCATTAATTTTGTTATCTAGAAAAACTCCCTAGTCTAAAATGATTACAAGCATACCCATAACATGATGCAGCCACCAGTATGCTTTCAAATATGGAGAGTGGTACTCAGTAATGTGTTGTAATGGTTTTGCCCCAAACATAACACTTTGTATTCAGGACAAAAACAGAATTGCTTTGCCATGTTTTTTGCAGTATTACTTGTTGCAAACAGGATGCATGTTTTGGAATATTTTTATTCTGTACAGGCTTGTTGTTGATCCATCCTCAGTTTTCTCCAATCACAGCTATTAAACTCTGTAACTGTTTTAAAGTCACCATTGGCCTCATGGTGAAATCTCTGAACGGTTTCCTTCCTCTCCGGCAACTGAGTTAGGAAGGATGCCTGTATCATTGTAGTGACTGGGTGTATTGATATACCATCCAAAGTGTAATTAATAACTTCAACATTATCAAAGGATTATTCTACTTTAAAAATATTTTACCCATGTAGCAATAGGTGCGCTTCTCTGCGAGGCATTGGGAAACCTTCCTGGTCTTTGTGGTTCAATCTGTGTTTGAAATTCACTGTTCGACTGATGTGTAGGGTGCAGAGATGAGGTAGTCAATCAAAAAGCATGTAAATTAGAGTCTATTGACACACCGGTGCGTCAATCATAGTAAATCTAAATCCCCATCAAAATCCAAACGTTTAAGCTAGAGATATCTGCAACTCAATGTCGCCCTTATACATCTGCGGTGGAAAGTGGCAGAGATACAGTACAGTGCTGTTTGTCAGACCAGGATACATCCTGAAGTTGGTAACACTAATGTGCCAACTTTTGTCTGTAGTGTCCAAACCGTTTGAGCTAGAGATATCTGCAACTCAATGTCGCCCTTATACATCTGCGGTGGAAAGTGGCAGAGATACAGTACAGTGCTGTTTGTCAGACCAGGATACATCCTGAAGTTGGTAACACTAATGTGCCAACTTTTGTCTGTAGTGTCCAAACCGTTTGAGCTACAAACTAATATGACCCCGCTGTAGAAAGGGGAGACTCTCACGACCCCCACAAGTGTCATGGGATTCATCTAAAGGTTAACCATACAAATGAATAGAGGTAGTTTTGTACCAACAAAAATAAGGGGTTAAATATGGTAAAAAAAGTATAATATATTTCCTGAGCTTTCTTTTATCTCCTAGATATAGGAAAGACACTTCAAAACCTTATTTCTTATGATACATTTTTGCAATTTATGAATGTGTTATTTAATGCATTTCTATGGGCTGTAGTAGTAAAGGCCAAATTCAATATTTTATCTACTATATATATTCTTTTTTTTTGGGGGGGGGGGGGTGTAACTGAAGGGATTGTATACTTTTTACATTTTAAACAATTTATCAAATCCTTGAAAAACATGATTCCATTTTGACATTATGGGTAGTGTGTGTACGCCACACATTTCAATTCAGGCTGTAACACAACAAAATGTGGAAAAGGTTTGTGTTCTTTACACATATGATTTTTGAAGTTGTTTTCTTTGTAAGGGGGTACAATTAATTATCAGGTAGAACAGAAAACCAGCTTTAGTCCCAACCTCGAAGGATCGATTTTGAATATGCCTGATATATACCATCCCTGAGGGTTGTACAAATTCTCTAATATAAATTGCAATCACATTTCTTTCCTCCTCAGAAATGTCTGTCCATCTGCCTGTGTGTGCCTGGCAATGCATGAAACTGTCTGCATGTCATTTTCCCCCTCTTGTCTCCTTGTGTGTGTGTGTGTCTGCCTTATAAATTATGTGTTGTGAATGGAAATACGGCCTCCTCTGATAATAATGCAGGATTGGACTGTTGTAACCCATGGACACACACACACACACACACACACACGCACACACACACACACACACACACACACACACACACACACACACACACACACACACACACACACACACACACACACACAAACACAAACACACACACACACAAACACACACACAAACACACACACACACACACACACACACACACACACACACACACACAACCCTTGACCCACCATTGGCGTGCACCAACATACAGTCTTATCAATGATGCAACGCACTGACACACACACAAACACAATGCTCCCTTATAACTTTACTGTTGCTCTTGTAAGCCATTGGGAAATCTGAATTGAATAGGTGGCAAGGGGCCTAAAACACCCATGTCTGTCTGAAAAAGGAAAGAGTCAAGTGACAGTTGGAGATTGATTTAATTTCATAGTAATAATATACTGAATTAGCCTAATAAAAAAAATAGTTTAATATATTGAAATTAGAGACAGCGTGGACATGATCCTTACCTTTCTAAAAATCAGTAGCTAATATAAAAGAGATCAAACTATGTCCATGTATAGAGCTAATAGTCAATTGATAGTTTTAACTGTTGAAAGGGTTGTGATGACAATCATGAATCGATTAGCTCCATCGAAAGTGATTTGATCTCACAATCTAACGGTTGTATCCTTTTAAGCTGTCTATATTATGCATATTGGGAGAAAGTGAACATGGTGTGAGCGCCTCTGATCTCCTCAACATGAAAAAACGACATCAGTCAAACCATATGGGTGAATAATGTTCGATACCATCTACTGTATCTTGCCTATGCCGCTCTGTACCATCACTCATTCATATATCTTTATGTACATATTCTTTATCCCCTTACACTTGTGTCTATAAGGTAGTAGTTTTGGAATTGTTATATAGATTACTTGTTGGTTATTACTGTACTGTCGGAACTAGAAGCACAAGCATTTCGCTACACTCGCATTAACATCTGCTAACCATGTGTATGTGACAAATAAATTTGATTTGATTTGATTTGAAACATGTAGCAATCATGGCCGAATACCGACTGGGCACGAAGGGCACGTGCCCAGGGGCCATAACTTCCAGGAGGCCCCCATTGATTTTGTTATTCATTCTCACTCAGATATCATATTAACATGGCATAAGTCATGGCAAAATGTGCAGAATTGCAGGAAATTAGCTTTGAGACTGCAAACATTTCTCTCTACTCCATGGCAAAATGACTATAGCCTAAGCCTATCTCAAAGTCCAAGGTCCAACACACTGGTGATAGAAAAGCCTAATTGCTGGGTTATGTTATCAGTGCAAAACATCATCAGTATTCTTTCTCATCAGCTTTAACAAAGAACTACAATTCCGTGTAATAACGCCTTGTTCACACAACAGCATCATTGCGTTTTGGTACACCAGAAGTACTTGCTCGCCTTGCAGCATTGCAGATGCAGTTTCAGTGTGTTCTGTGTTATATCTGGTGCTTGGAGACTTTGGATATATCCAACATATGTAACAAATTGTACATTTAGACATGACAGAAATAGTAGCAAAAGGTGAATGTTGAACTTTTGTTGCACACATATCCAGTAGAAATGTTGGATTACACAATTAGAAAGTTTGACTGCAGAATTGAATAC
Organism: Oncorhynchus kisutch; assembly: GCF_002021735.2. Classification (NCBI taxonomy): domain Eukaryota; kingdom Metazoa; phylum Chordata; class Actinopteri; order Salmoniformes; family Salmonidae; genus Oncorhynchus; species Oncorhynchus kisutch. Next base: position 4,638,936 of record NC_034201.2, on the reverse strand, counting down.
ACAGCATTGATGCAATAATGCTGTTGGTCTGATCGAGGCGTAAATGTGCGTAGATGCCTGAAAGCCCCCAGCTCCATTCTGTGGCCGAACACCTCAGAAGCCTCTTTAATTGGGAGGCAACCTGCAAGTCTGCAACCATAGCTGCGGGAAGTAGGGGTGCTGAGGGTGCTGCAGCACCCGCTGAAAAAAAAGAAAAAAGAAATGTGAATCACCCCAAAATAATAATTGCAACAAAAAAAAGAAATCTCACAAAAGTAGCGCACTGGGCCTTTACTAGACCTTGTATTAGCAGACTGGATGCCAGCAAGACAATTAAAGTTTTTCCCTGACTAGCTTGCGGTATGGACTAGTTTGTGGCGTGTGGCACCTGTGTAAATAAATAAACCACAGAAAAAGTTGCTAAAGTGTATCATGATTATCTTTGTTGTGATGTGGCGCTTGGATTGAGAAGACTACGGCAATGTAATGATGCAACCAGTCTCTTTGCAGCACCATGAGGTCCACCAGATGCATCTTTGCGGTCCTAAGGAAGTCCTTCATTGTCAATGGAGCAGTCTGCAATGCTACTTTTTTTGCTTTCTTGAGTAAGGCAGCCCCAAAATGCAGGAGTTTCACCCTAGCTTTCTGTGGTGGTGGTGGGGCTAGCCAGCAGAATATAAATCTAATCAAATCAAATTCTATTTGTCACATGCGCCGAATACAACAGGTATTCAGAATACAACCTTACAGTGAAATGCTTACAAGCCCTTAACCAACAATGCAGTTTTAAGAAAATACCTAAAAAAAAGTAAGAGATAAGAAAAACAAACAATAAGGAGCAGCAGTAAATAACAATAGCGGGGCGAAATACAGGGGGTACAGATTCAGAGGCAATGCGTCAATGTGGCAGGTCGAGGTAATTGAGGTAATTATGTACATGCAGGTAGGGTCATTAAAGTGGCTATGCATAGATAATAACAGAGAGTAGCATACAGAGAATTGTGCCGGATTGGCTCAGTTTTTTGTTGTGATTGGCTCAGTTTTCTGTCACTCATGAGACAGTACATCATCCCCAATTCTAAGGTTAGAGCTTGAAAACTTTAGCCCCTTGGGTTCTGCCATAGAGTTATATTAGAAGTGCCCATCTAAGAAGACTCAAGGTCATTGGCCGCAGATAGAATGACATCAAATCACGTTATATCTACAGTAGCTTTGATTGGACTGATGCTGCGGCAGTATGTCAACATCATACTTTCAAAATCTTAGCTAGCAAGCATAACCACGAATCAAGTCGACAATCAAATCGTTTTCAATCCTAGTCATATGAAGATAAATTAGAGACAAAACGTATCTGTGCTCATCGGCCATAAATATTACACAAGTTGGAAATCGCAAATTCAACAATGAGTGTTTTGGGAAGGAATCAGTGGCTAACTGAGTTCAAGACAACTGGGAACTTGCCCGAGAGATATGTATACCGTAGCTAAGAAAGTAATACTAAGTGTATGTTGAGAAGTATGTTGAGAAGTAAGCTGTTAATAGCCCATGTGCCTCACCCTAATAATTTGGTCTATTGTAAACACATCGCTCGTTGTTTCCCTATAACCTGTTTCAGAGAAATGTAATAATCGAATCTCGTAAGAGCTTTCATTGTCTGTTTATATGTAAGAACGGCCTGTCTGACGCTGTACATTTCAAACGTGCTGAACAAATGGTTATATTGACTACGTCTGTCGTCTCTCGCTCATTGTCTTAATCGAAAAGACGGATTGCCTCTTATCCGCTTGTCGTCCCATAGTTTGTACAGCTCAATTGTCAGTAGAAACCACATATCAGCCATATCAGCTATGCTTTTTTAAAAGGCACTGGATGAACTGTAGCAGTGGTAAGGTGTTGGGACTCTGCAGTTACGACAGATTTATGTAGGCCCTAACAGTTTGTGGTTACCGTTATAGTGCATGTATGGTTTTTAGTGTTGCGTTTTTTTTTTTTTTTTTTGCACCACCAAGATTTACATGCTAAAATCGCCACTGGAAATTTACACCTCACTGAAATTGCAATTCCCCGCATTCTCTCCACACACCAGGTGCCAATATGTTCATTCGCTGCGGGGCTCAAGGAGGCGGAGTTTTTATGCCAGGTCACACCCACTCCGCTAGGACTTCATGGTACTCGGAAAAACCTGAGGAGCGCAAGAGCCGGTCAGTGCTGTCAGTGTGCTGGTAAAATGAGCCATATCGAGACGCGACTCCCTCTCAAACATTTAACAAGACGACATCTTCAACGCGTCTAATCTTGTATTGCGAGTAACCACCGCTGGAGATTTCTAACCGTTTACTAGGCTACCTAACGTTGATCAATTGTTCCTTCTGTGCGTTGTGGCTGATTCTCTGTTGCGCTGGATCTGTCGTGTCAGAAGATGTGTGTGGAGAGCGATGGATGCGAGATAGAGGGCTGCAGCAGTTCTGATGAGGTGCACACTCTCTCGGGCAGCATGAGTCCTGGACTGAAATCCAACCCGGACCTCCATCCCTGCAAGCCCGGGCAGAAATTCCGAGCCGCGCTGCTTCGATGCCGGTCCCCGGCGGCTGCGGCTGGGATTCTCAGTTTTGGAAATGTTCTCAATTACATGGACAGATACACTGTGGCAGGTAAGAGCCCAACATTTGTCTCTGTAAATGCAATTATCACATCCAAATGAAGGACCATCGCGCAAGTGTGGAATTAGTTATTTATTGTATGTTTGTTTTCTTCTATACAGCCCATGTATAGTGCAATTAGAACACATAGGCTACATTAGCCTACTTTGTGTAAACCCTGCTCTTCCCAATGAGAGCAATCGAACAATGACTCGATTGCCCACGCGCAGTGGGCAGTCGTGGCTATTCACTGTACAAAGAAGCAACAATGTAGTCTCCATATTCAATATTGGCTATTCTCACATAGATCATTTATTGGCAGGATATGGTGAAAGGTGATTCAATCAAATATATCAGGTCCTTTTATTTGTGGGGTGTCAGGCAGGAAAGAGCAGGGGCCTTGAGATATTGATTGGCACTGTCTTAAATAATCGCACATAAATTAGGATCGCCGTGTGTCACTCGGGGAGGCTGCTGCGGTACGGTTGCTACTGTTCAGAGGATTTGAAGCGCTTTGGAATTAGGGGGGAGAAAAGACAAAAAGCACACTTTTATAATTACAAGGTTGTGTATATCGAAATAGATATCAAAATAAATATACAAAGAGGTGCACATAGCCTACCGTGTTTCTGATATGCTGAAAGTGTTTTAAACATTGCTGCATTTAATCAAAGTTATGAAAAATGTGTGTGTTTATTCATCCACTACTGTCACATCAGATGTGGGGAAGAAAATACTCTTCCTTGGAAATGTGAAGCACACTCTCTCTCCTAGAGTGTTGCCTTCCCTTTTGCATATGATAATGATTTCGCTGCTGGCACAAGAGACCAATCACAAGAGACCAATACTTTTGAAAAACATTTTTTTGAATAATTAACAAATCCTACTATGAGACTTTAAAGTGTTCCAGATTTCTATGAAATATTACCTTCAAGTTTGTTAGAATATGAATTAAATCAATGTCCTTCCAATTTTTTTAAATTAAGGATGTTGAAAAGCAGCTTTGCTCTGTGCCCCTGCTTGGGGCACAAATATTTGATTTGACAGCTCAGTCAATGAGACGCACATACACTTGGATATTCAAATGAGCTACAACATGGAGCCACTGGGGCTGCCTGCCCGAGCCCGGCTGCACCAAGTAAAATAATATGGATGGATTCAGGAGTTGGGAACGCACAATGGAACTACTAGGACACTATACTAGAACAGTAATAAATGCAGACTCATGTCTGTCCTTTGCGTTATCACTATATTCCTGATATTTTTGTTGTTGGCTACCTAACTTGCTAGTCGTGAAGCTACTTCTGCTACCTATATGAGTCAACAACAGCTAATTAGGTTTCCTCTGGACATATAACTTTTACCTACAAATAAGATTTAAAATGGATGGGAATCGTGAGATTGTTGGTGTGTGGAGGACCTGCTTCTTGTTTGCTTGCCAGCTAGCTAAGTTAGTCACGATAGCTAACGTTAGCAAACTGCTTGTAAATTGTCAGCAGGCCAACTTTTACAAACCACATAATTTGAAATAGAAGTGACTGGCGAGATGCAGTAGTTGTTTCATTGGCTCTGTCCTTTTTGCTAACACCAGCTGTGGCTTGCTTGGCTTGCTAGCTAGCATGCTTGTGTGAAGTGAGTGCACACTCCTGAGCCTGTATCTTCCCTATTCACGAGAAAGATCCTTCTCCCCACCAGAGAATTTGGAAAAAAGGAAAAAACTGCTGGACCAATCACATACGGGCCTGTCTTGGCCAAAGAGGATATCATGTTCCTTCCAAATTTAAAGCATTTAGTTTTTTTGTTTTACAGTTTGTTTCAAAAACAAGTTTGAGATGAGTGTTTTTTCTCTAATTTATGCTTTGGCCACAACTACAAGGAAAGTCAACAACATTAATTTGGTATGAGCAAACTGAATATGAGAATTTAAATATAAGATTTTCACTGGACAGTTACTTTAATCTAACCCTCCCTGCCTCTGGTTGGACCTACCACGTTTCCATAGAAGCCACACTGCAGTTAACCAATAATTTTTTTTGAGTGCTCCATTTAATTTTACGCATGATACACCTCCTTATAGTAAGTGCTGGAATACTACTTTGTGAAAGGATAGCCTATGCTGGATGCATATTACAATGAGCTGTCCAAAATAATGCATGCAATACTGTGACTCTAAGTTATTGAGGCGTAAAAGAAGATATTAACATAAATCTTGGGATGATTATCGGTCATTTTTTATTTTTTATGTCATTTTCAGTTTGCTAACGGCCAACTGATTATCGGGATGTCACTTAACAGTTTGCTAAGTGTCTTATTCTCATTGTTTTCATCAGTGACTAATAGAACATAATTCAAGTAATTAAAATGATCGAAATGAATGCGTCTCGCACTGGCTCTCCAAAATCCCCAAATTGAAGGTACATTTTTTAACATCATTATAATATCAGATGAAGTCTGAAGAATCCTTTATTTGTGGGAGTTTAATTTGTAGGCTGATAGCATTTTTGGCACAGCTATCCTCTCCATCTTATTATGTTGCAGATGTTTCCCGTGTACCTTTTCCGTGGACTATAGAAGCAGAGATGTCCCCCCCAATATAATAGAATATAGCAGACACAGTATAGCAGTGACGTGTTATATCACCATGTGGATTGTTAGATTCATTTTGACATGTTATGCATTAGTAATGAGGCTGTGATTATGTAATGTGTTATTTGTTACTGCAGATTGCTCGGTGTGCAAATGTTGTCCTCATATTGCGCAAAATCAATCACTGGACCTGCGCATTCTATTCCATAATGGAAGTGAAGGAGATGCCAATAAAATTCAGCTTTACACATCTCTTCCAAACCACGTGCTGGACTTTGTTAGTTGGTATGGAAGGGGCTAAACATACTGCCGCAGCAAGTAGAGCAGTCTGTTCATTGCGAGGAGGACATACAATAGTAGAGAGTGATATTGTGTATAGCCTACTGTAGAGTAAAGTACTGCACTGACTCTGCTCAAAAAAATGAAGGGAACACTAAAATAACACATTCTAGATCTGAATGAATGAAATATTCTTATTAAATACTTTTTTCTTTACATAGTTGAATGTGCTGACAACAAAATCACACAAAAATGATCAATGGAAATCAAATTTATCAACCCATGGAGGTCTGGATTTGGAGTGACACTCAAAATTAAAGTGGAAAACCACACTACAGGCTGTTCCAACTTTGATGTAATGTCCTTAAAACAAGTCAAAATGAGTCTCAGTAGTGTGTGTGGCCTCCACGTGCCTGTATGACCTCCCTACAACACCTGGGCATGCTCCTCCCAGACCTGGACTAAAGCATCCGCCAACTCCTGGACAGTCTGTGGTGCAACGTGGCGTTGGATGGAGCGAGACATGATGTCCCAGATGTGCTCAATTGGATTCAGGTCTGGGGAACCGGCAGGCCAGTCCATAGCATCAATGCCTTCCTCTTGCAGGAACTGCTGACACACCCCAGTCACATGAGGTCTAGCATTGCCTTGCATTAGGAGGATCCCAGGGCCAACCGCACTGAGGATCTCATCTCGGTACCTAATGGCAGTCAGGCTACCTCTGGCAAGCACATGGAGGGCTGTGCGGCCCCTCAAAGAAATGCCACCCCACACCATGACTGACCCATCGCCAAACCGGTCATGCTGGAGGATGTTGCAGGCAGCAGAACGTTCTCCACGGCGTCTCCAGACTCTGTCACGTCTGTCACGTGCTCAGTGTGAACCTGCTTTCATCTGTGAAGAGCACAGGGCGCCAGTGGCGGATTTGCCAATCTTGGTGTTCTCTGGCAAATGCCAAACGTCCTGCACGGCGTTGGGCTGTAAAGCACAACCCCCACCTGTGGACGTCGGGCCGTCATACCACCCTCATGGAGTCTGTTTCTGACCGTTTGAGCAGACACATGCACATTTGTGGCCTGCTGGAGGTCATTTTGCAGAGCTCTGGCAGTGCTCCTCCTGCTCCTCCTTGCACAAATGCGGAGGTAGCGGTCCTGCTGCTGGGTTGTTGCCCTCCTACGGCCTCCTCCACATCTCCTGATGTACTGGCCTGTCTCCTGGTAGCGCCTCCATGCTCTGGGCACTACGCTGACAGACACAGCAAACCTTCTTGCCACAGCTCGCATTGATGTTCCATCCTGGATGAGCTGCACTACCTGAGCCACTTGTGTGGGTTGTAGACTCCGTCTCATGCTACCACTAGAGTGAAAGCACCGCCAGCATTCAAAAGTGACCAACACATCAGCCAGGAAGCATAGGAACTGAGAAGTGGTCTGTGGTTGCCACCTGCAGAACCACTCCTTTATTGGGGGTGTCTATTGTCTATTGTCTATTCCATTTGCACAACAGCATGTTAAATTTATTGTCAATCAGTGTTGCTTCCTAAGTGGACAGTTTGATTTCACAGAAGTGTGAATGACTTGGAGTTACATTGTGTTGTTTAAGTGTTCCCTTTATTTTTTTGAGCAGTGTATATCATCCATATCATCTATTTTCTAATATATTTAGATATGAATTTGCATAATATTTAGTGTGTTTATATTCAAACACGTTCACATTTATTAGCCCAGGTATTTCAGTTGGCAACCAGTTCAGATGAAGGCTTATGCTTCACTGTGAACACATGTCTTCAAAGTGTACCAGATGGAGGGAGATTGTCAGTAGGTAGGTGTGAGTATGTAGGGCCTCTGTCAAAGGGTATATCATCAAATTCAGATTCACACAGAGGTGATCTCTTCTCAGTTGGGTTATAATTGTTTTAGAGGCAGTTCTGCCTTTGATTTGACCCTAGATAGATATCACCACTAGAGACAAACGACTAAGGCGAGCTTCTGAATGATCTATTCTCAATGGGAGAGATAGTTAGCTGAGGTAGCCTCTTCCTTCCCTGTGCCGAGAATGTGTTGATGTGCAGTTGCATATCTAATCTCAGCATATGTAAGCACCATCTAAACACAATGAAGATAGTTTGAAAATCCACATCCTTGTCAATCTTCTCTTAAGTGATAAAACATAGTTATAATACAATAACAATCGGTGAGTGAGCGGATCATCATAGCTGTTTTCTATTCACACCTCCCTCTCTTGCCCTTACAAAAAAGGTGTTTTTTATAATACAATAACAATCGGTGAGTGAGCGGATCATCATAGCTGTTTTCTATTCACACCTCCCTCTCTTGCCCTTACAAAAAAGGTGTTTTTTATAATACAATAACAATCGGTGAGTGAGCGGATCATCATAGCTGTTTTCTATTCACACCTCCCTCTCTTGCCCTTACAAAAAAGGTGTTTTTTATAATACAATAACAATCGGTGAGTGAGCGGATCATCATAGCTGTTTTCTATTCACACCTCCCTCTCTTGCCCTTACAAAAAAGGTGTTTTTTGATTAAAAGCTTCAAAAAGCATGCTCAAAGCCTCAAAGTCACTTCAAACCAAATGTTAGAGCAGCCCAAATACCATAACACGTTGCATATATATAATATTACACACCAATACAGCACTATGTGTACATTCAGAGAGTAGCTGGTGTCTATATTACAGTTCTACCAAATATTCATACCGCTGACAGACTTATGAGCTGTTTTGACTGCAACTAAGCATATATATATATATATAAGCTAATTTAGATTTTGTGCATGGTCGTACCTAGTTATAACCAGTCATAACCATTGGCAAGTTACATAAGGGGCTCCATCTCTGCAGGTGCACTGTGTATCTGGGCAAAATCACTGATACAAGTCCCCCTCCACCCTCTGGTGGTATGGAGAACTTGTTATTATGTCTCCAGAGAAGGGAAACCTTGATTTAAATAAAGGCCTTATCCATCAAGGTGTTTTTGGTTGGGGTCAAATGAACCCAAAGTACATTCTGATACAGAAACGCTAAACACTGATTTCAATTTTTTTAAAGAACAAGTTGATTGACAAAGTCATGAAAGTGGAACGTAATTTGAATAAACCACCTTTGGGCTAGGATAACAAATGACCCCAAGTTGGTAGTGAATGAGGTTTGAAGGAAAGATTCACCTATTTTGAATGAATTGTTTTTATGTCTCTCTAAACTATGTTTTATCGATTCATTTCACGTTTATCGGTCATTTCACGTTTTCATGTATCTGATCTGAAGTAATTACAATATAGTAATTAAACACTGGAATGGTAGAATGTGCAGAAGATGAATGTACAAGTAGCGATACTGGGGTGCAAAGGAGCAAGAGAAATAAATAAATAAATAAATATTGTATGGTGATGAGGTAGATTGGATGGGCTATTTACAGATGAGCTATGTACAGGTGCAGTGATCTGTGAGCTGCTCTGACAGCTGGTGCTTAAATCTAGTGAGGGAGGTAAGAGCTTTAGTGATTTTTGCAGTTCGTTCCAGTCATTGGTAGCAGAGAACTGGAATGAGAGTCGGCCAAAGGAGGAATTGACTTTGGGGGTGACCAGTGAGATATACCTGCTGGAACGCGTGCTACGGGTGGGTGCTGCTATGGTGACCAGTGAGCTGAGATAAGGTGGGGCTTTACCTAGCAGAGACTTGTAGATGACCTGGGGCCTGTGGGTTTGGCGACGAGTATGAAGCGAGGGCCAGCCAACGAGAGCATTCAGGTTGCAGTTGTGGGTAGTATATGGGGCTTTGGTGACAAAATGGATGGCACTGTGATAGACTGCATCCAATTTGTTGAGTAGAGTGTTGGAGGCTATTTTGTAAATGACATCGCCGAAGTCTAGGTTTTTGTGATGCAAAACTTTCTTTAACCTCACAATGTCAATTTGTTTTTACATCGCATTGTTGAATCAGTTTACATGAATTCCAGCAAACACATTTTCAAAAACATGATTTAAATCCCTTTTAGTCCTGTGTATTACATGTAACAAAAACCAATGGACAGTTAACAATAACAGAAGCTAAAAATAGCTAGCTAGGAGCTAGCTAACAGTTAGAAATTAGCATACGGCCATTAGATAAACATTTCATAAAAAGTAACCTTCTAAACCATTAGCGTGGTTCATATGTACTAATGCAAATACACTCAATATGTGCCCTCATTTGTAAAGAGTGTGAACCTGCAATTCTACATGTGAAATTGAAGTTTTGAGGTGTGGAGATTTCTTACATGTGAAACTGCAAATGTGATTTTCATGACAAACACTTCATTAATGGACTGGAAAACATCTCAATTTGGCTTTTGTGACTTCCTCCATCATGTGCATCTAGTCGTTGTGGTTTCAGTGCTGTAGAGAATATAATGATTAGCGAGGTGAATATCAAACAATTTAATTTTCTTCCCAGATACTACAGTATATTGTAGATGAATACTGGAGAAGCACTTCTAGTGCTGTGACAGGAGCAGGAGAGAGATGGATAGAGGGAGGGAAGGAGAAGAGAGAGAGATGGAGGGAAGGGGCTGCAGGCAGATTTCAGCACTAACCAACCCTTGTGAGGGAAGCTGCATTGGTGAGTGCAGCATGTGGTGCAGAGGGAGTCTCCTCTCCATTGAGTGCATGTGCTGCAGAGGGAGAGGGGTTCCTTTCACTGCCACTGCACCTGACCACTGCCTGATGTATTATACATGTGCACAAGACCCCCGGAGAGAGAGGCAGGGAGAAGAGGGGGAGCAAGGAGGGAAGCAGGGGAGCAGGATGCAGACTGGATGCAGACAGGATGCAGTGACCTGGCTGGACTGATTTACTGAACACAACAGAAACTTATACTCTCTCCACCTTTACCTAAATTGACCACCTCCGAAGTTCCTCTCCTCTCCTGCTGTATTCTGACAGAGATGGTTGATGGTGTTGGTGTTAGGTCAATTAGTGTGGGCTGTACATCTTCGGTGCTGGTAGTAAAGTGTTCAGGGGGAGGGGTGCTGTGGTTAATGTTGTGTGGTTCACTCCCTATATGCCTCCACCCTCTCTCCACAGCATCTCTCGCTCTCTTTTGCCATTGTATGATGGATCAGTACAACAGCCTTGGAAACGGGGGACAAGATGACCATTATTTTCCAGTCGCCCTCTTTCACTCCCTTCCTCTCACTTCCTCCACTCCCTTCCTTTTCCCTCAATATATCCCTCCCTTAATCCCCCTATCCTCATGTCAGGTGCCCATTGTACTGTATCCCCCCCCATACACACACACACTCAGGGTTTTCCCCTCATTTCAAGTGTGGCTGTGCGAGGGAGGGGCTGACTGCAGTATAGTGGTAGCTGAGTGGTGAGGTGTCAAAGGAGAGTGGACACAGAGCAGAATGCAGGCTGCGTTTAGCCATAGCTTCCTCCTGCCTGCCCCTCCATCAAAAGGTCCTTGTGCTTCCAGCCATTACATTACTGTAGTGGGCTCTCTGTTGTTTCATCACTGCTGCATTGTCTCAGGCTGACAGAGGGCTGCCTGGCGCCTGCCACCCATCACATCGCCTGATTCTCCTCTTTCTGCATCAATGATCAGAAAATGACAGACACACACACACGCACGCACACACACACATCATGTACAGTTTCAGTCAAAGTCACATGTATGTACAAAAACAAACACAGTAAGCAAACTGCTATTCATTATATACCTCTTGCCAACATGAACAGAAGACAGAAAACTACTGCTTTTGTTGATTGCTGTTGCCAGATGTTCTCTACTGGATTTGATTGAGTAATTTAACAAAGTCATGTCATTTACTGCCAATATTCTTTATAGAAGCCGTTTCAACCCAATGTGGCCATTTAACAAGGATCGACAGCCCTGGAACAGCACAATTAGAACGAATGGAACGGTTACGTTTTAAAAAGGAATTTCTAGATCTGAATACTACTGGTCCATATCTGCAATGAAAAGCTCATTTACATAGGCTTACTGAACCGACAGAAAACAACACACCTTCTCATGGGAATTTTAGATGTCCCAGCCTCATAAAATTAGATTCTAATTATAATAATAATATAAAACACTCTTAATACCCTGGACAAACATTTGAGTCCACCGGAATCACCAAACACATCCATCCATCCAATCAATTCAAATTTAGACCATGCAACATAAAAAAATACTCCCTAAAATGCGTATAATATAACTGTATTATATTATATACAGTATATGCTTCTAATATCTGTTTCCCTCTGTTCTTGTTAATGCGCTGTAATTTCCCACTGCTCTGTGTTTAATTGAAATACATGCTGGGAACTAGAGAGAGTGCTGCGGAGTACACAGGGTCGTGTCCCTAATGACACTATTCCCTACATAGTGCACCCTACATATGGGCCCTGGTCAAAATGTATGCACTATATAGGGAATATGGTGCCATTTGGGACACAGAAACAGTTATAATTTCTGTGACCTCCACTATTTGCTCTCCCGGCTATCTGTCTTGGTAAACAGACACATTGGTCGGTTATGGTAATCTGTTTTCAGTCAGGCAGAGCGAAGAGCCAAACCCACGTGTGATGTAGAAATGCTCAAAGGCCCGGGCCTGCCATGTGTCTGCGGCTGCATCTGAAAAATGTACTAGCCGTCAAATCCTTGCCTCCTACGTCCTTACTACCTCAATTCCTCTCAATGCAAATTGGAGGAGGAGGTCTGACGGAGGGATTTGACAGCTAGTAACATTTTCAGACACACCCTGTCTCACTGTGAGGTGGTGGAGAGGTGGAGGGTGCCAGCTGAGCCTGCCAACTAACCCTGTTGCCTTCTAGGCTGTGAGGCCTCAGCTGTTTTGGTAAGTTCTGGGTCGTCTATGTCTTTCTCTCAGCCGTAACTCAAACAGACCGACGAGCAACAGCGCCCGTCTCGCTCTGGAGGCCCCGGGTCATGCCATGACGGTTTGGGTGTTGTTGGGTAAAAACACAGCAGTCTGTGATGTGTGTGTGTGTGGTTGATTTCTTAGCCTGTGATGTGGTTGTTCCCTTCCTACTCTATTTATAGAGGGCTGTGATCAAAAGTAAGGCACTATACGTAGGGCACTACAAAGGTAAAAGGGTTCTATTTGGGATGCAACCTGTGGTTGATTGCTCTGTTCTGTAAATCAGAGTTAGTTGATTTGTGATCTAGAACACACTGTCACTGAGTTATCATTCTAAATACAACAGGACTATTAGTGAGAAGGAGATTGGAGTGGAGGAATCTAGGGTTGTGTCCCAAATGGCACCCTATTCCTACTACTTTAGCGCACTACCAAAAAAAGGGGACTTTGTAGAGACTAGAGTGCCCTTTGGGATCTATCCCTTGAGAGTAAGAGCCAGATGAGTTACGATGGCCAGTCTAGGGTCACTCTGTACAGTCTGTCCAGAGTTTATGGGTCCTGATGGAGCCATTCTACTGGAGCACCAGACGTTTGTATGCTTCTTGGTTTTTAGGAGACTAGGATTTAGAGTGCTCTCTGAGAGTGTAGGACCCATTTAAATTAGATTTAATTTGCTGTCGTTGCTCTCAACGCTCTCAGACACAGAATCATAGCGGTGGTCTTTCCTCTATTCCCCTAGCAGACAGTCCAAGCTCCCCAGCAGATTATGATAAAGACTGGATTAGCTGTTTAGGGGAATATGGGGGTCCAGGCGGGGGAGGGGGGCAGACGGCTGGGCTGCACTTAAACTTATTTGAAAGATGTGTGTGTCACCCCCCTGTAGCCATTTAGATGCTCTGTCCTCACCCCAAACCCAGCCAGGTTGGAGGGGCCTTAGAACAGCCTAATCTGGTTTCGGCAGATGAGGGGTAGAGGCCAGAGCAATAGATTATTAGTGTTTTTCTCAAGGCATCGGGGTTCTATTTTGTCTCAGTCAAACTGTTAATTAGGGGCTTGTGATGATGGGGGATAATCTAGCACCTTGAAGGACCCCCTGGAGACTTAAATAATGCCCCAGTCCAGTATCATCAGACTTCGCAGGAAGGCTGCAGGGGAGAGGGGTTGACTGGAGAGGAAGAGCTCAAGATCAGGATACACACACACACACACACACACACACACACAGATTCAATTGGGCCAGTGCCGGCCAGGGCTGTTCAACGGCACCTGTGATCCAAACGAGAGCCAGTACTGGGCTGAGCCCCAGTACCTTTGGTTATGCAAATTTAGCCTACAGGGCAATTCCATGTTAGCGGAATTATGCTTTGATTTCAAAGTTTACCAAACCATACAAGTCTATGCACAATAAATACTTTAAAACATTTTCACTGAAACATTTACAAAAGCTATTGGAAGAACTGTGCAGATACAAACTTTGGTAATACAAATGTTTAACCAAAAACGGTTAAATATTTGCTCCGATTTGAAGGTGCTAAACATAGGATTTGTTATAATCTTTGCATTGTAATTTCAGAATATGTCCATGATATATCTGCAGTGATGGTGGAATGACCCACTAGTGTTGTGATTGGGTGTGATAGTCACCTATTGATTTCTCTCTCCGGAGCGGAATCTGTTGTCAAAATGGGAAAGCTGTTCTGAATTTGTAGCTGTGTTATCTAGTGGAAATAGCTCTCATTTCCTGGTGGCAAAATTTTTACACTGTTCGCTCAATTTCAGATTATGTAAGAAAATAAGCACTGAATAGTGTAGGAAAGGTACCATCCAAATCGGTGTGAAATATCTTTTCAATAACACAAAATATTGTTTTTACAGCTTTTTGAAGCAGGTGGACCAAAACCAAAAGTACCAGTTTTGGTCTGCCAGCTTCAAATAGAGTAGCTGTAAAAACTATATTATTTGTTATTGAAAATATATTTCCAGCGATGTTCATGGTACAATGATTGCCTACAGTAAATTACAATGCAAATATTCTAAAAAATCATGTGTAGCACCTTTTACGATTCAAAGATGTCTGCAGAAACAATGGGGTTTCAGCTATGACCTGGCACCTTGAGTTTGAAATCAATCTCTTTTGGTTATTGAACTACAGTAAGTGAAGTGGATTTACACCCTGTAACGGAATTACGGTGCCGAAATTACATCATGGGTCCCTGATCTATACTAAACAGCAGTGTTGTAGTACTCGAGTCCGGTCATGAGACCACATATTGAGTGTCTTGGCCTTGTCTCGGTGTATGATATATTTTTACTCGGTCTTGACTCGGTTTCGGATAATGACTTGGTCTCCCGTTCAGTCAGTGCATACAAATCGCCAGGCTAAATATCCACACTACTTTCATGAGACATTTATTTCTTATCTCCTATTGAGACTTGGGCTTCCTACTTTACTGGTAACATTACTGTCCTTTACTGTCACTGAAAAATATCATCAAACTTTGTCGCACTCATCAGCATTTCCTTGTGGGGGAAATTGTTTCAAAGGTGCGCCCTCACTATTAGTAAGGGGAAACCAGGGGAAGTTGTAAATTATTTGATCTTTTTTATCTATTATAGACCTGTTTGGGTTAGCTATCATTTGTAGAGTAGCTCTCTATTGCCCTCAGCATGCATTTTTTCACCATTCTGAATGTCTAAAGAATCCATACGTGAATGTTCTTCTGAAATATGAACACAGATCCTTTTGAACTCTTTATGGTGGCGATTTGACACAATTACAATCATGGTCTTGAACTGGACTCAAATTTTTCCGGTCACAGTCTTGACTCGGTCTCGGACACCTTGGTGTTAACTCGGTCTCGCATATTGTACTGTACTCTACTGCGCTCTACTCACTGTACTAATCAAATTTGTGAAATATGTCTATGATAGGTTCAGATTTGGAAGTTAACATGAAGGCCAGGGTGGACTGACCAAATTTCAACTCCTTTTCAACGTCCATGGACGTCCGGTGTTAGTCAGTGCTCAGTCTGTGAGGATGCTGGTTACAGTAGATGTTCCAAAGGTCAGCATCAGTGGCCTATAGGCTATGTGTGGAAGCCAGTTGATGCTAAATGTGTTTATGTTAATTAACGGTCAATTACCGTGCGACCGGCAGTTATTTGCTTGACAATCACCAGCTGACACAATTTTGTGACCGCCGCAGCCCTAGGAAGAACATATGTATCTTTGTAGTGACTGGGTGTATTGATACAACATCTAAAGTGTAATTAATACATTTCACCATGCTAAAAGGGATATGCATCCTTTTTTTAAATCTACCTACCAGTAGGTGCCTTGGTCTTTGTGGTTAAATCTGTGTTTGATATTCATTGCTCGAGTGAGGGACTTTACAGATAATAGTATGTACAAGGATGATGTAGCCATTCAAAAATCATGTTAAACACTATTAGTGCACACAGAGAGAGTCCTTGCAACTTATTATGTGACTTGTTAAGCAAATGTTTACTCCTGAACTTATTTAGGTTTGCCATAACAAAGGTTTTGAATATTTATTGATTTAAGACATTTCAGCTTTTCATGTTTGATTAATTTGTCAAAATGTAGATTTTTTTTCTTCCATTTTGACATTATGGGGTGTTGTGTGTAGGCCAGTGACACAAAAAATCTAAATTTAATCAATTTTAAATTCAGACTGTAACACAACAAAATGTGGAAAAAGTCAAGGGGTGTGAATACTTTCTGAAGGCACTGTATGCTGCTATGAACTTCACTTGTTGGTGCTCATGAAAAAACATTTTGTGTAGGAGTATATGTAGAATTGCACGTAGAATTTTTTTTACCTGGACCCTACTAAAACCTGTGCCTCGTGTGGAGCCTAAATCCTAGAAATACCTCTGCTCTACTCTATGCCACTACGAAAATGCAATTATAGATCCATGTCCAACTCTCCCATCTTCCCCACCCATCCCGGCTCACCCCTGGTGTAGGGCTGCCTCACCTCTCAAATCTCAATTTTACCCCGCCACATTTAGATAACCTGTTTATGACACTGTCTAATTGGTCTAAGAGATGGCCAGCCATTTTGTGAGGGTGATCCATTCAGGGGAGTTGGGACAGCCACAGGGGACTGGGTGAACCAGTCTGACAGGCTCTGCTTCTTCCTGCCTGGCCACCCCTGGAGTTGCTGGTTAGACCCCTGTGACTGTGGCTGCTGGCTGGTTCTCAGTGGCTGGTCCTCACTGACCCAGCTGTCAGTAGAGACTACAGTAGCCTGGGCTGTGGCAACATACTGTTACTGTACTGTAAGTCTACTGTATTTCTTGCTCTCTGTCTGTCTCTTCTCTCTATTCTCTCCCCTCTCTCTCTCAATTCAATTTCAATTTAAGGGTTTTTATTGGAATAGAAAACATGTTTACATTGCCAAAGCAAGTGAAATAGATAATAAACAAAAGTGAAATAAACAATAAAAAATTAACAGTAAACATTACACTCACAAAAGTTACAAAACAATAAAGACATTTAAAATGTCGTATTATGTATATTTACAGTGTTGTAATGGTGTGCAAATAGTTAAAGTACAAAAGGGAAAATAAATCAACATAAATATAGGTTGTATTTACAATGGTGTTTGTTCTTCACTGGTTGCCCTTGTGGCAACAGGTCACAAATCGTTCTGCTGTGATGGCACACTGATATTTCATCCAATAGATATGGGAGTTTATCAAAATTGGATTTGTTTTCAAATTCTTTGTAGGTCTGTGTAATCTGTGGGAAATATGTTTCTCTAATATGGTCATACATTTGGCAGGAGGTTAGGATGTGCATCTTTTGGGTCAGGTATTCTGCCACTGTGTACTGTCTGTTTAGGGACAAATAGCATTCTAGTTTGCTCTGTTTTTTTGGAAATTCTTTCCAAGTTTGTCAAGTAATTATCTTTTTGTTTTCTCATGATTTGGCTGGGTCTAATTGTGTTGCTGCCCTGGGGCTCTGTGGGGTCTGTTTGTGAACAGAGCCCCGGGACCAGCTTGATTAGGGGGCTCTCCACCAGGTTCATTTCTCTGTAGGTGATGGCTTTGTTATGGAAGGTTTGGGAATCGCTTCCTTTTAAGTGGTTGTAGAATTTATCGTCTCTTTTCTGGATTTTGATAATTTGCCGGTATTCTGCTCTGCATGCATTATTTGGTGTTTTACGTTGTTACACGGAGGTTAGTTTTGCAGAATTCTTAATGCAGTCTCAATTTGGTGTTTGTCCCATTTTGTGAAATATTGGTTGGTGAGCGGATCCCAGACTTCACAACCATAAAGGGCAATGGGTTCCATAACTTATTCAAGTATTTTTTTTGCCAGATTCTAATTGTTATGTCGAATTTGATGTTCCTTTTGATGGCATTGAAGGCCTTTGTGGAAGTTACCTGTGGCGCTGATTAGGCCGAGATATGTATATTGTTTTTGTGTGCTCTAGTGCAATGGTGTCTAGATGGAATTTGTATTTGTGGTCCTGGCATCTGGACCTTTTTTGGAACACTATTATTTTTGTCTTTGAGATTTACTGTCAGGGCCCAGGTCTAACAGAGTCTGTGCAGAAGATCTAGGTGCTGCTGTAGACCCTCCTTGGTTGGGGACAGAAGCACCAGGTCATCAGCAAAAACAGTAGACATTTGACTTCAGATTCTAGTAGGATGAGACCGGATGCTGCAGACTGTTCTAGTGCCGTTACCAATTAGTTGATAAATATGTTGAAGAGGTTGGGGCTTAAGCTGCATCCCTGTCTCACCCCACAGCCCTGTGGAAAGAAATGTGTGTTTGTTTTTGCCTATTTTACACTCGCGATCTTGTTGTTTGTATACATGGATTCTATAATGTCATATGTTTTTCCCCCAACACCACTTTCCATCAATTTGTATAGCAGACCCTCATGCCAAATTGAATCGAAAGCTTTTTTTAATCAACATGAGAAGCATGAGAAGACTTTGTTTTTGTTTGTTTGTTTGTCAATTAGGGTGTGCAGGGGGAATACATGATCTGTCGTACGCTAATTTGGTAAAAAGCCAATTTGACATTTCCTCAGGACATTGTTTTCGCTGAGGAAATGTACGAGTCTGCTGTTAATGATAATGCAGAGGATTTTCCCAAGGTTGCTGTTGACGCATATCCCCGGTAGTTATTGGGGTCAAATTTGTCTTCACTTTTGTGGATTGGGGTGATCAGTCCTTGGTTCCAAATATTCGGAAAGATGCCAGAGCTGAGGATGATGTTAAAGAGTTTAAGTGTAGCCAATTGGAATTTGTGGTCTGTATATATTATCATTTAATTTAGGATGCCATCAACCCCACAGGCCTTTTTTTGGTTGGAGGGTTTGTATTTTGTGCTGTAGTTCATTCAATATAATTGGAGAATCCAGTGGGTTCTGGTCGTCTTTATTAATAGTTGATTTAAATATTTGTATTTGATCATGTATATGATTTTGCTTTTTGTTCTTCGTTATAGAGCCAAAAGGATTGGAGAAGTGGTTAACCATACATATCCATTTTGGATAGATAACTCTTCGTGTTGTTGTTTTCCAATTTTCCCAGAAGTGGTTAGATTCTATGGATTCTTCAATTACATTCAGCTGATTTCTGATGTGCTGCTCCCTTTTCCGTAGTGTATTTCTCTATTGTTTTAGTGATTCACCATAGTGATGGCGTAGGCTCAGGTTTTCCCGGTCTCTATGTTTCCGTAGTGTATTTCTCTATTGTTTTAGTGATTCACCATAGTGATGGCGTAGGCTCAGGTTTTCCCGGTCTCTATGTTTCCGTAGTGTATTTCTCTATTGTTTTAGTGATTCACCATAGTGATGGCGTAGGCTCAGGTTTTCCCGGTCTCTATGTTTCCGTAGTGTATTTCTCTATTGTTTTAGTGATTCACCATAGTGATGGCGTAGGCTCAGGTTTTCCCGGTCTCTATGTTTCCGTAGTGTATTTCTCTATTGTTTTAGTGATTCACCATAGAGATGGCGTAGGCTCAGGTTTTCTGGGTCTCTATGTTTCCGTAGTGTATTTCTCTATTGTTTTAGTGATTCACCATAGTGCTGGCGTAGGCTCAGGTTTTCTGGGTCTCTATGTTTCCGTAGTGTATTTCTCTATTGTTTTAGTGATTCACCATAGTGATGGCGTAGGCTCAGGTTTTCCCGGTCTCTATGTTTCCGTAGTGTATTTCTCTATTGTTTTAGTGATTCACCATAGTGATGGCGTAGGCTCAGGTTTTCCCGGTCTCTATGTTTCCGTAGTGTATTTCTCTATTGTTTTAGTGATTCACCATAGTGATGGCGTAGGCTCAGGTTTTCCCGGTCTCTATGTTTCCGTAGTGTATTTCTCTATTGTTTTAGTGATTCACCATAGTGATGGCGTAGGCTCAGGTTTTCCCGGTCTCTATGTTTCCGTAGTGTATTTCTCTATTGTTTTAGTGATTCACCATAGTGATGGCGTAGGCTCAGGTTTTCTGGGTCTCTATGTTTCCGTAGTGTATTTCTCTATTGTTTTAGTGATTCACCATAGTGATGGCGTAGGCTCAGGTTTTCCCGGTCTCTATGTTTCCGTAGTGTATTTCTCTATTGTTTTAGTGATTCACCATAGTGATGGCGTAGGCTCAGGTTTTCTGGGTCTCTATGTTTCCGTAGTGTATTTCTCTATTGTTTTAGTGATTCACCATAGTGATGGCGTAGGCTCAGGTTTTCCCGGTCTCTATGTTTCCGTAGTGTATTTCTCTATTGTTTTAGTGATTCACCATAGTGATGGCGTAGGCTCAGGTTTTCTGGGTCTCTATGTTTTTGGTTGGATAGGTTTCTCAATTTCTTCTTAGGTTTTGCATTCTTCATCAAACCATTTGTCATTGTTGTTATCTGTCTTTGGTTGTCTGCTTGAAATTTTTAGATTTGATAGGGAAACTGAGAGGTCAAATATACTGTTTAGGTTTTCTACTGCCAAGTTTACACATCACAGTGAAACCTTTTGTCCAGGACATTGTCTAGAAGGGATTTGTTGTTTCCTATTTTTTGTGGGGTAGATTTCCAAACAATTTGCCTTCAGTCTATAGCATTTCTTAATATTATTAAATTCCTTTGGCTTTGATGCCTCATTATTATAGTGTTCACATGTTCAAGTAGAGTGTGATTTTGCTGTAATCTGATAGGGGTGTCAGTGGACTGACTGTGAACACTCTAAAATACTCTGGGTTGAGGTCAGTGATAAAGTAGTCTACAATACTACTGCACAGAGATGAGCTATAGGTGCATCTACCATAGGAGTCCCCTCAAAGCCTACCATTGACTACGTACATACCCAGCATCCAACAGAGCTACAGGAGTTTTTGTTGGTTATGTTGTCGTAGTTGTGTCTAGGGGGCATATGGAGTATGGAATGTTGGTCCCCATGTGTGCTGATGGTGTCGGGTTCTTGTCCAGTTCTGGCATTTAGGTCGCCACAGACTAGTACATGTCCCTGAGCCTAGAAATAGTTTATCTCCCCCTCGAGGATGGAGAAGCTGTTATCGTTATGGGGTATGGGGATCAAATTGGGGGGAATATAGGTAGCACAGTAGTTTATTCTTTCTCTGTTGAGATCATTTCCTTTTTAATTTCTAGCCAGATGTAAAATGTTCCTATTTTGACTAATTTAATAAAGTGGGTTAGGTCTGCTCTATACCAAATTAGCATACCCCCTGAGTCTCTTCCCTGTTTCACACCTGGTAGTTTGGTGGATGGGACTACCAGCTCTCTGTCACCTAGAGGGCAACCATCTCCTTTATACCATGTTTCTTGTAGGATGACAATGTCTGTATTTCCAATTTCTTTGATGAAGTCTGGGTTCCTGCTCTTTAGGGCAAAGGCAGATGACCTCAGACCTTGTATATTCCAGGATGAGATAGTGAAAGCTTTGTGTTCCATAGTGTCTAGTGTTGTTTTTGTGTGGTTTAGGCCCGGACCATCACAGTAGGTGTGAGCAGAGCATGTTGAGCATCTGATACATACCTCTAAGGTCACAGAATGGGGCTTGGGCGGGTGTAACAGTTGGGGTTGGGCCTGTTGCTCTGCTCACAGCCTGGGCATATGTCCTGCTGTCATGTTGAGGTCCTTGCCGTAGGGGCGGGGGCATGGGTTGGGCAGAAGGGGCATAGGTCTGATATGGTGGCCTATATAGGGTCTGGCCAGGGTTTGCTCCGGGTGATCTTAGCTGGTTGGGGTGTGGCTGGTGATGCTGTGTTCTGGGTGTAGGTCCTCTTGTTGTGGATTATCTTGGTGCAGGTCATTCGGGGGGGGGGGGGGGGGGTCTGGGCGAGACACCCTCCCAGACATAGCTGCGGGGTGTCCGTTGCTCTGTTACTCCTGTGTGTGTCCATCTCCATTTAGCATGGCCAAATGATCCACCATTTTAAAACTCCTCAGAGAGATTACAAAGAGAACACATAACATGATGTAGCTCTGTAGGTGCCTGTCAGTTACACTACATTTGGATAGTCCAAATCCTAAGCATAGAAAAAGTAGGTGGAACCACGTAACTATTTCAGTGCCATACAACTTAAAATGGAGGATGTTTTTTGTGACATTTTCCCATATGAGGATCCTAATATGTTATTTCAGATTTCCTCTATAGACAGTCACAGAGAACCCAAAGTGTCAAAGTCTGGTATCTCTGAAGAAGCCTTGTTCAAATTGGACGTCATGCTACTAAATTAAAGTTTGGGGGTAGGCCTCCCCGCCTCCGCCCGACTCCGCCACATCAGACTTGGCTGTTGTCTGTCGTCTCCCTCCTGTCCTCCTCTCTCCTTCCCTCCCTTTTTATAGTGTTCACATTAAAGGCTCCCAAACAACAACAGAAGCATTAAAGAGATGGAAAAAAGCTCTAGTAATTTTGTTTATAGACTTGTCTCTCTCTCTCTCTCTCTTTCTCTCTCCACAGTGGTTTTTTCCATCTGCTTGGTACTGGGAGTGGCTCGGCTCTCAGAGTTGGTCTAAGAGTAAGAAAAGCCACACTGTACATCACCATTATATGGGATATAGTCTCTCGTGACAGACTTTACTGTGTGAAACACTATTTATACATTGGGTTAATCTATCATTTCGTGTATACGATTTGAGTGGAAAATATGTCTTAGTGGA
This sequence comes from Oncorhynchus kisutch, assembly GCF_002021735.2. Classification (NCBI taxonomy): domain Eukaryota; kingdom Metazoa; phylum Chordata; class Actinopteri; order Salmoniformes; family Salmonidae; genus Oncorhynchus; species Oncorhynchus kisutch. The sequence goes on along the minus strand of NC_034201.2, from coordinate 4,616,432 downwards.
TATCCAAGGCACCTTTTTCACTGTAGATAATCAGATAGAAAGGCCTAGTTGTGTTTTGATAAAATATTTGATTTCCTGCCAGAGTTCTTTTCCCGAGTTGGTTTTCCCTGGGTTCTGTTAAAGCCCACTTGCTAGCATGCGATTCCCATTGCGGAGGGAAAACAGTCTGTGTTATTTAGGGCTCCGATTTAGCCGACGTCTGTAATAGTAAGCAGTGGAATTACACACCGCCTCTTCCTCTGTCAGCCACCGAAGCTTTCATGTGGTCAAGTCACCCCCTCACCCCTTGCTCCCTAAGTATGATCTGACCTCATGCCCTCTTGTTTTGGTCACAGAGGGCTGAGGGTTGACTCTGGGGGACATTGGTGTAATAATGGGTCTGTGTTATTTTAGCATTGACCTGGTATTTTGCATTCCTCACCACAACAATGAGGCCAGAAATACGTGGTGTAACATTCTAGTGTAGATATTTACAGTGCCTTCGGAAAGTATTCAGACCCCTTGATTTTTCCACATTTTGTTAGGTTACAGCCTTATTCTAAAATGTGTTAAATAGTTTTTTTCCCTCATCAATCTACACACAATACCCTATAATAACGAAGCAAAGACAGATTTTTTTTGACATTTTTAGCAAATGTATACATTTTTTACATTAAAAATAAAATTTACATAAGTATTCAGACCCTTAACTCAGTACTTTGTTGAAGCAGCTTCGTCAGCGATTACAGCCTGGAGTCTTCTCGGGTATGACGCTACAAGCTTGGCACACATGTATTTCACACATGTATTTTCTCCCATTCTTCACTGCAGATCCTCTCAAGCTCTGTCAGGTTGGATGGGGAGTGTTGCTGCACAGCTATTTTCTGGTCTCTCCAATCTTATTTCTCATTGTCTGAGAGTCCTTTAGGTGCCTTTTGGCAAACTCTAAGCAGGCTGTCATGTGCCTTTTACTGAGGAGAGGCTTCCGTCTGGCTACTCTACCATAAGGGCCTGATTGGTGGAGGGCGTGGATCAGAAAACTAGTCAGTATCTGGTGTGACCACCATTTGCTTCATGCAGCGCCACACATCTCCTTCACATAGAGTTGTTCAGGCTGTTGATTGTAGCCTGTGGAATGTTGTCCCACTCCTCTTCAATGGCTGTGCGAAGTAGCCGGATATTGGCGGGAACTGGAATACGCTGTCATACACGTAAATCCAGACCATCCCATGAGGCCGTGCGTTATCATGCACCTGAATGGCACCTTAATGGGCCACAGGATCTCGTCACGGTATCTCTGTGCAATCAAATTGCTATCGATAAAATGTTATTGTGTTCGTTGTCCGAAGCTTATGCCTTCTCATACCATAACCCCACTGCCACCATGGGGCAGTCTTTTCACTACGTTGACATTGGAAAAACGCTCTCCCACACGACGCCATCTGCCCGGTTCAGTTGAAACCGGGATTCATCCATGAAGAGCACACTTCTCCAGTGTGCCAGTGGCCATCGAAGGTGAGCATTTGCTGAAGTCAGTTACGACGCCGAACTGCACCCTGGTGAGGACGACGAGCACGCAGATGAGCTTCCCTGAGACAGTTTCTGACTGTTATGCAAACTCAAAGTTTCATCAGCTGTCTGGGTGGCTGGTCTCAGATGATCCTACAGGTGAAGAAGCCGGATGTGGAGGTCTTGGTTGGTCTGCGGTTGTGAGGCCAGTTGGACGTACTGCCTAATTCTCTATAATGACGTAGGAGGCAGCTTATGGTAGAGAAATTAACATAAAATTATCTGGCAACAGCTCTGGTGGACATTCTTGCCGTCAGCATGCCAATTAAACGCTCCCTCAACTTGAAACATCTGTGGCATCTGTGGAGAAATGCTTACTGGCAGGGTTGTAAACAAAAGTCACAAAAGTTGAGAGAAATATGCTTTTTGTATGTATGGAACATTTCTGAGAACTTCTTTTTCAGCTCATGAGACGTGGGACTAATCCTTTGCATGTTGTGTTTGTATTTTTGTTCAGTGTACTTTAACTGTGGTGATGGGTAGAGGTCCCTGTCAATAGGATTTGGATGAGGTTGAGTACAAAGGGATTGTTTCAAAATAAGCTTGTAGTAGTAAGAGACCAATCTGTTTGACCATGTTGTCAGGGCTCTAATCAACACCTTTTCTATTAATCTCAACATGACACATTACCACAGAGTCCTTCACAGCAAACCAAGTGGTGGAGCTGCCATCTTCTTTGTTTTTAGTGTTAGGGAATGGGCTTTTAAGATAGTATGTCGGTACTATCCAAGCCTTTAAGAGCTAGGGACTGTCCCAGTCACACCTCCAAACTGTTCCATAAGCAGCAGGATTACTCTCTCTCATGATGTAGTTAATGATTCCCTTATCACTAGCCCTGGGGCGGCAGGGTAGCCTAGTGGTTAGAGCGTTGGACTAGTAGCCGAAAGGTTGCAATTTCATATCCCCGAGCTGACATGTTACAAATCTGTCATCCTGCCCCTGAACAGGCAGTTAACCCACTGTTCCAAGGCCAAAAATAAGAATTTGTTCTTAACTGACTTGCCTAGTTAAATAAAGTTTTTAATTTTTTCATTAAAAAAATATATATTATCAGCTGTGCCTCTCATTATTTGAAGGGATTAAACTGTGTTTACCTGGAAGACCTGAAACTCTCTCACAGAGGTACAGAAAGACACCAGAGCATTACAGAAAGTATTGGAGAGAGGGATTTAAAGGTGCTCTGAACACTTCAAACTCCTGTGTTATGATGATGATGCCTCTATGTCAAATAACAACTCACTCCCCCATATTACAGAAATGGAATTTGCTCTTTACTCATTTTACTCCCTGCATTCAGTTTTTTGTAGAATGTTTAAACCGATCATTCAAACCTATCTCATCTAATCTCATCTTATCTCATTGCTAGTTCCTAACACCTTTCAGTTAACCTTCTGCCCTTCCCCACTATTTTCACAGTGGTCGCTTTGATCAAGGTATTTTCTACACTCGAGTCTCATAGTGGGGCCGATCCACACAGAGGGTGTAGTGGTAGAGCAGTATGGCTGTGAGGAGGCGTGTCAAAGACTGCCATTCACCCTGTGTCATGTCCCCAAAAATGTGACATTTCCACACACATGCACGCACACACACACACACACACACACACACACACACACACACACACACACACATCCATCCAAGGGGAAATGAAACCCAGTGTTTTTGGAGACGACAGCTCTTCTGTGAAGGTCATATTCAAATGCCTATCAGAGCTTTGGTTCCGGCTGCTGACACATGCATTAGAGGCACACTCACTGTGAGAGGATGTGTGTGTGAGCATGTGAGAGTGTGTGCGTTTCCCCTCACTGGGAGATTAATACACACTTTTGGGGTTTGATGTACAGAACTGTATATAGAACAGAGGAAGAGATCAGAATAAACCACAGTTAATAACAATACAGCACACTATTCCGGAAATGATCAGATTGGAATGGATATTTGTCTGTGACATCAATGCCTCGTAGATTAGATTAGATGGGATTGCGGTGATAGGATTTACACAGAATTTACAATCAGATATATAGCACCCCAGCTGCAGCAGCCTCAGCCTCCATCCTGGTTTGGTTTGTGATCCCAGGGCCAAAGATACACATAGGGCCTGTTGTCGGCCCGGAAACCAGACCCCCGCTCCCACTGACCCACAGTTTACAGCTATATTAACTCTCCCCTTAAAGCAACTCCTGGAAGCCCTCCACTACGGCTACAATAACATTTACTCTGCTTATTTACAGCAGCTCTGTGTTAACTGGGGCTGGATCCCAAATGACACCCTATATCCTTTATCTTGCCAAAGGTAGTGCACTATAAAGGGAATAAGGTGCCATTTGAGACACGTACCAGTTCTTTCTTCTGGAGGAAAATATATAATATTTTACTCTCATTCACGTGTGATAGAGTAAATAATCAATGGTCCGAGGTGTGTGTGTGTGTGTGTGCGCAGGTATGTAAAGGAGCGTTAGGGTTAGGACTAGGAGTGGACTAACAGGCTGGGTTTCCGGTGTTGTTTCTGCAGCGTGTTGTTGCACCAGGGTGTGTGTGTGTGTGGCCATCCCTGTCCCTTAATGAAGACAGAGCAGAGCAGGAATGCAGACGTGGTGGAGAGGAGAGGAATGAGGAAACAGGACTGTTTTGTTTTGTTTTACTACGCCATCATCTAACACCCACTTCATAATTAAATAACTTCCTCACCACCTTGCCCTTTGATCCAGGCAATCTTCATAGGGCATCTCACTAATAAGCATCACCTTACAGAAATGTGAATATACGCTCACCTAAATTAAAGTACTCAACAATGGTATTCATCTTGACTTATATGGAATGAAGCATCTGCACATTAGAGGTTATTTGTACATTAGAGGTTACACTCATCTGCATTAATGTAGTGGTGACAGTGGAATTCATCTGACATATAAGGAAGGAATTGTATGTTTGAGACTGTGGCTGGTCTTGAGCATGTGGAGCTAGGTAGCATAACTAGTAAAAACATCCAGCTAATATGTACAGTGTATATGAGGGTAAGCAAGTGAATAATCTCTTATGGACAGATCTACGCAAACATAACTGGTACCATAGAATCTGTCGGGAAGGAATGTGATTCATGGGATAACGAGCAGAAGTAGCTCTGGTGTTTGGGTTTTTCATCACTGGTTATTTGGACAAATCACGATTCGAATTTCAGAAGGGGAGGGGACATTCAGCCCGTAACTTGCAAAGAGAGCGGATTCCGGTTCTGCTCCTTGTTCTAGCATCTCTTGATCCCAGCAATAACACATATGGACCAGAATTTAATTGAGCAGCTGACCAATTACGCAAAACTTTAATTCCGGGGGCGGCAGGTAGCCTAGTGGTTAGAGCGTTGGGCCAGTAACCGAAAGGTTGGTGGATTGAATCCCCAAGCTGATGAGGTAAAAATCTGTTGTTCTGCCCTGAACAAGGCAGTTAACCCACTATTAACCCCACTAATGTGGGGCTCTTACCAATGCTGACTCATGACTTATAAGGACAAGGCTAGTGGAGGATGAAATTAGATTAAGCAGAGAAAGTCTCAGAGATCATTTGTCATACGTTTTTATTATTAAAATACACATTTGGGTCTCTATCTCATTCACAGAGTGGTGTATTAAATCACCCAGAGAAGAAATTAGATGCATATATTATTCATAAGGAAAGAAAAAAATTAATGGATTTGAGAGCCTTGGCTGAACTCTCCCCAAAAAAAGAGTGCAATGGAGTAGTCTGAAAATAGTTCTCAGTCTCCAGTCCAGTATCTGTGTCTCGAAAATGAGGATGTGTAGATGACATGTGTTATTGGGGTAGTTGCCATTGTTGATGGGGAGGAGATGGAAGATGAGGAAGAGGAGGAAAGATTTGTGGATGACATGGGGTTATGGGTGTAGTAGCCATTGTTGCCAGCCTGGTAGGAGGAAGAGCTCTTGTTGTGAATTGGCCATGTGCATGACAGCCATAAACATCCAGGAAATGGCCATTACATGTTGGATTGTCCTTCACAGTACACCCCCTTCACCCACAGTACACACCCCTCACTCACAGCAGGCCAACATCCCCTTCATTTAGCTCTGCAGGGAATTCAGGAAATGTGTTCAGGAAATAGGTTATGGATGGGAAAGTATTTTATGACAGTCACTCATATGCCTTTGGAAAATATTCAGACCCCTTGACTTTTTCCACATTCCACATTACAGCCTTATTCTAAAACTGTTTTTTAAAATGCCCCTCATCAGTCTACACACACTACCCCACAACAACAAAGCAAAAACTGTTTCAAAAAATAAAATGTTTGCAAAAAATAAAATGTTCATAAAAATATCACATTTACATAAGTATTCTGACCCTTTACTTTGTTGAAGCACCTTTGGCAGCAATTACAGCCTCGAGTTTTCTTGGGTATGACGCTACAAGCTTGGCACACTTGTATTTGCGGAGTTTCTCCCATTCTTCTCTGCAGATCCTCTCATGGCATGTCAGGTTGGATGGGAGCGTTGCTGCATAGCTATTTTCAGGTCACTCCAGAGATGTTTGATCAGGTTCAAGTCCGGGCTGTGGCTGGGCCACTCAAGCTCAATTTCGAGTCTCATAGCAAAGGGTCTGAATACTTGTGTAAATAAGATGTTTCCGTTTTTTTCAACAAATGTCTAAAAACCTGTTTTTGCTTTGTCATTATGGGGTATTGTGTGTAGATTGCTGAGGATTAAAAAAAATTATATCCATTTTAGAATAAGGCTGTAACGTAACAGAATGTGGAAAAAGTCAAGGGGTCTGAATACTTTCCGAAGGCATTGTATATACAGTAAACTCCCTCCCTGGACTCATAATGGAGCTGAGATTATAAGATGTTATAGGGAGAACTAGGAGAAAAGGGTATACTGTACATACAGTACTGAGTATAGGCAATTAGGACATATTTCTAATGTAAATCTGCTGTATGGGGAAATGTGACAGATTTATTCCATTATTCCATTATTGTCCTATTAGGAGTATTTGGGGAGTGTACTGTAGGGAATTGTGATTGATCATAGCATAGAGCTTATATACTGTATATACTGAGTGTACAATATATGACATATGTGTGATATGACATATGTAGTCTGACCAGGTGAATCCAAGTGAAAGCTATGAACCCGTATTGATGTCACTTGTTACTGGCCGACACTCACGCGGCTTCCTGCCGCCATGGAGTAGTCCATAGGCCAGTGGAAAAATGTGTCCACTTTGGGGTAGCAAAGGTTTGATGGTATTAAATTGTTCCCCACAAGCCCCCGGTCAAATTCAAATATAACCTCTCCAAAAAAGTATATTTCTTGTTGTATTGGAGTCTATGCCATGGAACGTTTGCAGGCTGATAAAATAATGTTGAAAGATGTTGGAATGTTCACATGCTCATTGGAAATGCTTGTATCAAACAACAATGGAACGTTCTATTGGGTGGATCTCATCTTAAGATCGAATGGTTTACATAGACTGACTCATTATTGAAACAACAATGTTACAAATAGCAGAACTACATATCTGTGGTACGGAAATTGGTCATAGAGATCCAAATCTGGTAGCATGTTAGCTTTATAGTTGCCACCTATAATAGTCTGTTGTATAGCAATACTCAGCATGCTGAGATGAAAGGTGTGGTTTGTCATTTGTTGAGTTTTCCCAACCTCTTGAAATTGCAATCCCGGATCCGGGATCGTAATCATAGCCTCAAACGAATTAGCATAACGCAGCGGACATAAATACCCCTAGAAACTTTTCCTATTCATGAAAATGGCAAATTAAATGAATGAAATATATTCAAACACAAGCTTAGCCTTTTGTTAACAACACTGTCATCTCAGATTTTCAAAATATGCGTTACAGCCAACGCTAGACAAGCATTTGTGTAAGTTTATCATGGCATAATGCTATGCTAGGCTCTGCTGGCAGCAGGCAACATTTCACGAAAATAAGAAAAGCAACCAAATTAAATAATTTACCTTTGAAGAACTTCAGATGCTTTCACTCAGGAGACTCCCAGTTAGATAGCAAATGTTCCTTTTTTCCAAAAATATTATTTTTGTAGGCGAAATAGCTCCCGTTTGTTCATCCTGCTTGGCTGAGAAAACGACCGGAAAATGCTACCACTACAACACCAAACTTTTTTCAAAATTAGCTCCATAATATCGACAGAAACACAGCAAACGCTGTTTAGGATCCATCCTCAAGGTGTTTTTAACATATATATTCGATAATATATCCGTCGAGGCAATTGGTTTCTCATAAGAAGCGATTGGAAAAATGGCTACCTCAGTATTTTATGCAAAATTTTCTGCGGGAGACACCATGTGACCACTTGCTATATATGGTATATATTCTTCAATGGAAATGCGTAAAAAGATGTCACAATGCTGTAGACACCTTGGGGAATACGTGGAAAACGTAAGCTCATTCACAGCCATATAAGGAATCATTGGCATGAGGCGGTTTCAAAAAATGCGGTTTTGGAAACGTCAGAGTGTTTTCTATCCAAAGCTGTCAATTATATGCATAGTCGAGCATCTTTTCGTGACAAAATATCTTGTTTAAAACGGGAACGTTTTCCATCCAAAAAATTTAATAGCGCCCCCTAATGCTTAACTGGTTTTAACACAGAGATTTAGGTGAACACATTGTCTCTTAAAGGGAACATTGGTGATTACATGCTCTTCTGTCCATGACCATCATGATCTTAAAATGTTGCCCTCTAACCTTCAACCTTTAAAGTTATTTAATTAAATACTATATGTTACCTAATAATTGTGTAGCCGTTAGTTCAGTGGCTAGTTGTCAAACATAATTGAAGTTATGCAATTGGTGTTTAGAAAGAAATCCATCTATTTAGCAATTGTACTTTTGCTGAATAGTAATTTTGACGTTTTTTAAACAATTTTGGTAATGTTTTACAAAGATTATATATTTTTGTAAACCTGGCTAAATTGGTTTTGCTATCTGCATAACATATTTTTTAAATTATCATTAGGCATATTCCACCTATTTTTGAAAGAGTTGTATCAATGTCAGAACAATCCTGTTGGCAGCCATATTGAAAGATGTGTACCCTATGGTTAAATCAGCAATGGATAGCTAGGCATCATCGTTTAGGCTTTTCCTAGCATTATGTAAAGGTGGTACATGAAGGCACTTTGCAGGACGTAAATCCAATGGGATTTCATATAGGGTGGAATGTACAGGGCAGAGTTCACATCACATTTCTTGATGTTAAAACAAATTATAGAATCATATTGCATATCATTGTAATCAATAGACATCAGTGAATGCTTCTAAAACATTTTCTAAGTGTTTTAATGTAGTATATTTGAAACAGCTATGGTGACTTTAGGTTGTGTGCAGGTGCTCGGCCATGTGCTGACGTTGCTTCCAGAGGTAGTGTGGAACTCGGCAGTGAATGTTGCAACCGAGAACAGATTATTTTTACGCGCTGCGAGCTTCAGCACTCAGTGGTCCCGTTCTGTGAGCTTGTGTGGCCCACCAATTTTTGGCTGAGCCGTTGTTGCCCCTAGACATTTCCACTTCACAATAAGAGCACTTACAGTTGACTGGAGCAGCTCTGGCAGGGCAGATATTTGACAAAATTACGTGATGGAAAGATGGCATCCTATGCTGGTTCCACGTTGAAAGTCTCTGAGCTCTTCAGTAAGGCCATTCTACTGTCAGTGTTTGTCTATGGAGATCGCATGGCTGCGTGCTCGATTTGATGAAATAGCCGAATGCACTAATTTGAAGGGGTGTCCACATACTTTTGTATATATAGTGAATGTGAAATGTGTCCCTCTGATCCATGGACTAGAGTGCATAAAGACAAGTGGACTTTAAGTGGAGATATGACAGATGTTTTCTGTTGTGTGATGTGAGATTGTGCCTGTATAATTATATTCCCTATATAATGCACTACTTGCCATGGTCAAAAATAGAATGCTATAGGGTTCCATTTGAGACGCAGCCTGTGAGATCCAGCGCTAGCAGAAAGCCCCTTTTCCATTCAGCAGTCATTATTAGCTAGCTATACTGCTTTACTCTCCTTCTTCTATCAGTCCAGTGCTGCAGCTGAGGTGTATTACTATCACTACTCATGCAGGCGTGCCAAAGAAAGGAGTAGACAAAATGGCTGCCTTCTGAACTCATCTTTTCCTGACAACCTGGGTTCATAGTGATTGAGTATTGGTGTTATGTGTTCTCTGTTCTGCACCGTTGGGTTAGGTTATCTATATAACCCAACACTTAGAACTCCAGTTGCCCCTCAGAGAGAGTGAGAGAGAGTGAGTGTGAGAGTGAGTGAGTGAGAGTGAGACTCTGTCTTTCTCTCTCAATTTTTGTTGTCTATAAGACAGGCTAGCTCTGCTGCAGCTTGTTGATGCTGAATTGAGCTTGAAACACCAGTCCAGACTAATTTTCTCTACTGCTTTCACGCACCTGGCTGGCACGCTCGAAGCTCGCCTTTTTCTCTCTTTTCTGTTTCGCTCTGTTTCTTTCTCTACTCACTCACTCTCTCTCCTTCTTTTTTTTATCTCCAGAGAGTGAAGGCTGGAGATAGCCTTCCTTCCTATTCTGTTTGAAAAGGGTATTGATTGTTCTGCTTCACTGCTCAGTCATGTTGGAATCAAAGAGAAGAAGGGATGGGGTTGGGTGGTTCAGGCCCGTCCAGGGAGTTCAGTACACTCTCTCAACCAGTTATCTGGTGTAGTGTAATATTCTGTACACTCTCTATGGCACAACCAGTTATCTGGTGTATTGTAATAATCTGTACATTCTCTATGGCACAACCAGTTATCTGGTGTAGTGTAATAATCTGTACATTCTCTATGGCACAACCAGTTATCTGGTGTAGTGTAATATTCTGTACATTCTCTATGGCACAACCAGTTATCTGGTGTAGTGTAATATTCTGTACATTCTCTATGGCACAACCAGTTATCTGGTGTAGTGTAATATTCTGTACACTCTCTATGGCACAACCAGTTATCTGGTGTAGTGTAATATTCTGTACATTCTCTATGGCACAACCAGTTATCTGGTGTAGTGTAATATTCTGTACATTCTCTATGGCACAACCAGTTATCTGGTGTAGTGTAATATTCTGTACATTCTCTATGGCACAACCAGTTATCTGGTGTAGTTTAATATTCTGTACATTCTCTATGGCACAACCAGTTATCATGGTGTAGTGTAATAGCGCTACCATTAGACATTACTATGCCCCTTTCTTGGAAACCTTGTGTAATTAGAGAAGCATACTAAGAAACCCTTTGTGTGTACATGACCCTAATTAAACTATGCGGGCCGCTTAGTGTGTGAGCTAATTAGTTCGGGGGCACACCGGGGTGCGATGATATTACTAGCCTGAACAATATATACTGACATAAGCACATTCTGTATCACAGCATACTACAGGTCGAGGAGGGACCTAAACATTTTTTTTGTAGAATGACTGTGAGAAGGTCAGTTCTGGTGACTATTTAAAAGGA